>NW_025111159.1:0-134570 GCF_015476425.1 Leptopilina heterotoma
AAAAGCGGTGTTCGACCGAGTAATGAAATGTTTAGGCGATACTGAATTATCCAACTCCGCGAAACGAAAAAGAGGTTCATCGATTTATAGGCATGGCGAGCTATTTTCGAAAATTTGTGCAAAATTTCTCGACCATTGCGAAACCCTTTGTACGACGTTTTGAGAAAAAACAAAACTTTTCATTTTGGTCAAAATGAAAATAATGCGTTTGAATTTTAAAAGGAAAATTAGCGTCGGAACCAATTTTGTCTATTTATTCACCGCATCTGGAACCGAATTACATTGTGATGCGAGCGCGAGTGGCTTTGGAGCCATTTTAATGCAAAAACAAGAAAACGGTATTTTTCAGCCTGTTTCTTATTTTAGCCACCGAACAACTCCAGCTGAATCGAAATATCATAGTTTTGAACTTGAATGTCTCGCGGCGATTTACGCGATTAAACGCTTCCACGTGTATCTTTTCGGTAAAAAGTTCAAAATTATTACAGATTGTGACAGTTTTAATCAAACGTTAAAAAAACAAACAGTTAATCCGCGCATTTCTAGATGGGCTATGTTTTTGCAACAATATGATTATGAAATTCAACATAGACCCGGAAAAAGAATGGAACACGTGGATGCGTTAAGTCGCTGTCATAGTGTTCTTGTTTTAGAAGCTAACAATTTCGATCAAGTTATGTCAATTAAACAATATCAAGATCCTGATATTGTAAAGATTCGCGAAAAATTAGAAAAAAGTGAAGATAAATTGTTTGAATTACGCGACGGTCTTGTGTATCGAAAAATGAATGATGATAATATTTTATTGTTGTACCTGAATGCCTAATCGACAATGTCATACGCACCTGTCACGACGATTTAGGGCATGTAGGATTCGACAAAGTTGTAAACAAATTGTTAAAAGTTTACTGGTTTCCAAATTTGCGAGAAAAAGTTAAACAATATATAAACAATTGTTTAAAATGCATCGAATTCTCTCCTAAAAGCGGAAAAGAGAAGGATTCATGCACGGCATTGAAAAAAATAATGTTCCTTTCGACACAATTCACATTGACCATTATGGTCCTTTAGAAAAAACAAAACAAGGAAACAAATATATCTTCAAAATCGTCAATAGTTTCACGAAGTTTATAAAATTGTACGCGTGTAAATCGACTAAAGCTGACGAAGTCATTAATTTGTTAAGTGATTATTTTGAAAATTACAGTGTCCCGAAACGAATAATTAGTGATCGAGGCACTTGTTTTACATCGAAAGTGTTTTCCGAATTTCATGAGGAAAAGTCGGTTAAGCATGTTTTGATTGCAGTTGGTACTCCGCGAGCAAATAGACAAATTGAGCGTTTCAATAGAGATTTAACTCCTATGTTATCGAAATTATGTGTGAATCAGAATGAATGGGATAAAGTTGTTAAGCAAGCAGAATTTTCGATAAATAATACAATTTGTCGTTCTATTGGAGAAACTCCAAGTCGATTGTTGTTTGGCGTCGATCAACATGGAAAAACAAATGACAAAATTAGAGAAATGTTAGAAAATGTAACGGAAAGTCAGCGTGACCTTCCACAAATGCGTCAAAATGCGAGCGAAAAGATAATTAAGTCTCAACAAAGCAACGAACAAATGTACAACGCGAGCCACAAAAAACCGATTGTTTATAGCGTATGCGATTATGTCATGATTAGAAACTACGATTCAACACCTTGCGTTAATAAGAAATTAATTTCAACTTTTAAGGGACCGTATGTTGTTAAAAAAGTACTCGATTATGATCGATATATTGTAAGTGACGTCGACGGCTTTCAATTAACCCAAATTCCTTACAATGGGACAGTAGGGCCGGACCAGATGAAATATTGGATTAGGAAGCTTTAAATGTTTTCAAAATTGTGGGTTCCAGGTCTTTTGTGTTTCGTTAATCTTTCAGATTTTATAACAGAGATTAAAATTACGGTTGGTCGGGACGACCAATTTATCAGGGATGGCCGAACTGTAGTGAACAACTATTTTACAACTCTTTTATGAACGTCTTGAGTGGAATATTTACTCAGATTTTCGGTTTTCCCTACTTTAATTTTTTGGGTTTTTCCAGGAGTAATAAAACATCTGTTTTCGTACTCCTGGCAATTACGGACGACAAATGACCTGCGATCCCCCACCTTCGCACTTATTGGTAAGCTACCTTGCAGGTAAATCTGCAAACCTTGTAAAGGATCAGAAATGATCAGTTCCTTCATGTACTTGAAAGAATAAAGACTTTAGCCTGACACCTTAATATTTGTCTACTTTATTTTACGCTTTGCCCTCCTACACAACATAAAATTTTTCGTTTTTTTTGTTTTTTTTAAAGTGATACAGTTTGATAGGAAATGGTCGCATTTTAATCCCACATATATTTTCTGAAAGCTAGTTTTATCACCTTTAAAATGCATTTTTTAAAAATTTTATACGATAATTTTTAAGAAAAATATGATTTTTCGTTTTAAAAAATAGCCATTTTTTTCAATTGTTGATAACTCTAAAACGGTTACTTTAGGAAAAAATTTTTAAGAACATAAATTATTCCTTTTTATGTGCAGAATTACAAAAAAAATATTAAAAATTTTTTATTCAAAAAAATTTTTTTGACTTTTTTTGAAAAAAAGAATTTTTTTCAATTGTTGATAACTCAAAAACGGTTACTTTAGGAAAAAATTTTTAAAAACTTAAATTATTCCTTTTTATGTGCAGAATGAAAAAAAATGCTTGTTGTAGTAAGTGTAAAAAGCGAGTTTCTACAATTAAAACTAAAAAATATAAAAAATGAAAAAATTATTTTTTTCAAAAAAAGTCAAAAAAAATTTTTGGAAAAAACAATTTTTAATATTTTTTTTCTAATTCTGCACATAAAAAGGAATAATTTATGTGCTAAAAAATTTTTTCCTAAAGTAACCGTTTTTGAGTTATAAATAATTGGAAAAAAAATTTTTTTTCAAAAAAAGTCAAAAAAATTTTTTTGAAAAAAAAATTTTTAATATTTTTTTTCTAATTCTGCACATAAAAAGGAATAATTTATGTTCTTAAAAATTTTTTCCTAAAGTAACCGTTTTTGAGTTATTAACAATTTTTTTAATTTTTGTTTTATACAGTGTTAAAGCTCAGGAAAAGAGCTTTAAAAAGAGACCTTTTTGAGCTTTTTATCTTTAATAATAAACAAAATACAAAACTTTTTGTAAAGCCTTCAATCGCTGTAGGGTGGGCAAAAGTTATTGAGCGGGAGTGTAGTTATGAAAAATGAAATTTATAGATTTAAATTAAATGTTCTCTTATTTGACTCGGACTGGTTATAGTTTCGTCAGTAATTGGTCCGTAATATTTAATTTTGGTCCGTTATGTTCGTATTTTTAAAAATTTCACTTATTTTTTTAATTTTCATTATTTTAGAAAAAAGATTTAAAAGTTTAGTGTTCAATTAGTCGAATAGCTGTCCAATATGGGTTAATTTAAAACCTTTTCAAAATTCAATCATATCTTAAAACTCATGCTATAGGGTTAGTAGGGGTAAATCCGGACAGAGCTTCTATTACGTTTCAAAAAGTATAGAGAGAGTGAAAGAGCGATAGAGAGAGCAAATCTGTTCGAATTTTAAAAATGTCCGCCATATTGGATCCGCCATTTTGAATTTTCAAATTCTGACTTTAGATTCTTATTCAGCGACCCCAAAAACATTTTTTTATCAAGTTTAATTAAAATCTATTAAAATTTGTTAAAGTTATTTAAGTTTTTCATTACTACTTTTCAAATGCTTGAATTCTTAACTTTTATTATACTATAACACTTCACTGATAGAATTTTTATACATCTACTATGAATTTTTTTCAAGTTATTCCATCCCTTAATACAGTAGTATATAAGGTAACTTATTTTTAAAACTTTTCTTAGAAACTAAGCTGTCCGGATTTACCCCAAATTTTAGGAAATTTTCTAAATCGTGGGGTAAATCCGGACAGTTAGTTTTATGCAATTAAAGCTTATCTAAATTTTTTTCTGCTCCATAAAATTAATCTAGGGAACTCAAGAAAAAAATTAATGCAATATAAAACCGGAAGTATTGCCTTTTATAATAAGAAACTTACGTCATTTGTGAAAAATAGGTATTTTGTCCGGATTTACCCCAACTGATCTTAAATGCTTTTAATATTTAATTATTATCTAAAATTTTAACTGAAATTCAATTTTAAATTAATTTTTATTAGAAAATTGTACTAGAATTCTATTATTTAAAAGCAATAATTTTAGCCAAGAAAATTTTTAAACACAATTGAATTTTTGCGAAGAATTTTACTACTTTTGAAAGTAATTGAATTTGTGCAATCATTTATCGGGGAGACGGAGGTTAGTTGAAAAGATTTTTACATTATCCAGTTATAACTCAACCAAAAACTGTTCTATTTTTATGAGATTTGTATTTTTGGATAGGTAGTTTTGTGTAGTATGTGAATCAAAAATGAAATATGTAAAAAGTTGTAAGGGTTTACGAAAAAATTGCAAAATCCAAATCATTTCCAGGTGTTACAACTCACCTAGTACCAAGGTGAGTTGTAACACATGTGGACGTTAGTTGTAACAGTTGCAAATTTTGTGATTTTAGGAAAAAATTCATTTTTAATGCTTAGTTTAGTTAGTAAAGTAAATTTAATTAGTTAGTAAAGACACCTTAATAATAGAAATGAATAAAACACTCCTTTTAATACCTTTATTTATTTTTGGAATTACACGGAGAGAGAATATATATATTAAATTTTGTAAAAATATTTTCAAATTGGGGAAAAAGTACAACAAAGCAAAATTTTGATATAGAAAATACTAAACTTTAAAAAAAGTTTTGTGAAATTTATTAAATTTATATTAGAATTTAATTAATATTCTTGATATTTGATATACTTATACTAAATTTCACATAAGTTTTTTTAAAGTTTAGTATTTTTTATATCAAAATTTCGCTTTGTCGCACTTTTTCCCAAATTTGAAAATATTTTTACAAAATTTAATAGGGGAGAGGGCCCTAAGGTGGTCACCCATCTTTTGAACGACTGTAGATTTCAAATGGAATTATATATAAAGGTCAATAGTACGGCGTTTGAAACTTTATCTTATTACCTAACTTCCTATCATAAAGTTTTTTTTATTTCATTAATAAAAAAAAAGTTATGGCACTTTTTGAAAAAAGTTGAAAATTCGACTTTTAAAAAAGTGTCCCCAAGGTGGTCACCATACAAAAATTCACTAAAAAAGTTTTAAAAAAATGTAAAAAACGTATTACTAAGTTGCTTATTTAATATTAATTGTTTTTCAGGATCACAGAAACATATTACATTTTTTTTGCACTTTGTCCTTTCGTCAAAAATGATACTTTTTGTGTATGTATTAGATAGGTAAAATTTTGAAAATAATTCTATTTCATTATTATTATTCATCATAAAACTTAAAAATTGATAAAATTCACATTCACAGTGATAAATGTTGATAAATATGGCGTATAAACACATTTTCATAAAAAATCAAAAGTGACCACCTTGTGGCCAAAAAAGTGTCCACCTTAGGGCCAAGACACAATTTTTTAAACGACAATGAAAAAATTTTTTAAAGCACAATATTAATTATATTCATTTGGAATATTATTGTACGATATATAAAGATAATTATAACGATTTTTACTAATTTAAAATGGTTAATTTCGATGATTTTAACACCCTGAGAAAAAAATTTCTTGATCATTTAAAAACAGAAATTTTACGACGTTCATGTTACAAAGAGACTAATACGACTATTTACCTCAAAACTTTACTAAAATCTTTGTCTTCTCAAATAATAACAACAACAAAAAACATTTGAAGATACTAACTAATATACAAAAATTTTCTTAGGGTGACCACCTTAGGGCCCTGACCACCTTGGGGCCTTCTCCCCTATATATTCTCTCTCCGTGTAGGTTATCACATATTTAGTTTTCTTTAACACTAATTAGGTATTTTAAACCAATCTTTGGCATTTAATTACGATCTATAATATCAATTTGAGCTTGATAATAGCTAAAAATAATATTACATAATATATTTTATAGAAATTTAAGAATAATAAAATTTTGTCTGCGAATTTTTAAATAATTAAGGAGTAATTACAGTGAGAAAATTTATTAGATCAATATAAATCAAATCAAACCGAAAACTAAATAAGCTCAATAACAGCAAAAAAACCTATAAGTAGAAATTATTTTTGACATTTGTATATGAAAGAGGAATTCGAAAAATGTTTCTATTAATATTTTTTTTTCCTTTCGAAAATATGAAAATGATTTACACGAAAATTTGTAAAAGTCTAAATACTTTTAAAGCCATAATATAAAACAATATACTTTAGCAAAAATGAAAAAAGTCTCTATTTGATCAAGCACAAATTTGCGTAAACCTAGGTGTGAAAAAATGTGCATCGGTTCGAATAATTATTTTTTATCTTAATTTTACAGACTGGCACAGGAAAACAAAACCATTTCATGAAAATAGGATATGCAAAAGTTATTAAGGTAAATATTAGAATAACAAAAATCTAATATGTGCACTGAGAGACCTTTGGGACTGTAGCGGAACAACGTATGTGACAGCAGCTCCACTATGGTTTTGGTGCGCTGCGGTAAAATCTTGGGCGCGCGACAGTCCCAAATGTTGGTGAGCAGCTCACCGAAGTAGTGGGAATGCCGCCTTTGGTTTGCAGCTGAACAACTTTGGGACTGTCACGCGCCCAAGATTTTACCGCAGCAACCCAAAAGTATAGTCCTGTAGCGTTTCTCCAAAATGGTCAGTAGCAGCCTATCGTTTTTCTTTTTTAATAATAAATTAAATATTTATTATTAAATTTAGCAAATTCAATTTTGAAAATTTTGATTTTTAACGAAATTAATTTTTCTTACGTAAACCAAAAAATATGCATAAGTTTTATTTTATAGTCATAAATTTTTGCAGAAAATTATCTGTTTTTTTTAAATATTTTTTGTGATTACTCGTGTGTAGATACCCGTTTTTATTGTTAATAGGCATTATTATTAATTATCTATTGATACTAGAAAAAGAAACTACACCCCTCTGGGCAAGGAAACGTCTTTGTTCTAGAAACGTTTATAAAACGTTTTTAGAACGTTTCATATTGTGTGATTTTTAATAAAAGAACGCCTTTTTCGATAAAAAAATTAGTTTATGTCGTGTTTTTAGCCTACCCTTGAAATGTTGGCTTATAGATAAATTTTTGTTTGTTTCACATTTATAAGGGTTTCTATAAAAGTGAATTTAAAGGGTTATAAAATTTTTTTTTAATTTTATAATAGGGGAGGATGGTTTGTCAAGGATAGTTAGTTGATGTTATGCTTAGACGGCTTGCTCTAAAATAACGTAATTCATGGTACATACACGTTTTAACACAAAAAGCTAATAGTAAAAATTGAAAGTCAATTTGTCACTATTTGCGAAGTTAGGAGTTTATTTTTGAAAAAAGTCTGCTTTGCTAAAATGTGAAAGTAATTTTTATCATATTGTTTTCAACACGGAGAAAAAAGGATACTTAGATTTACCCTGAGGAGTGTAAAACTTGATAAATTTTCAGTGTCAACTATAGGACAACACTCTGTTGTTTGTAGATTACTATTTATATAGTGTAAAATAAGCATAATTATTTTTACACTCCAGGAATGTGTAGTACTTTATTTTATCTGTTTAATTAGATTTTAAAAAATAAACTTTTATTTCTAAAAAATGTATTTAAACAATTAAAAACAATTAACTTACTTACTATTTTTAACTTTTCAGTCATTAAAAGAGTTTAAGAATTCATTTAGTCTTTTTACTAATAATTCTTTTTAAAAAATTTTTCTTGAAAAGAAAACTAATTAAAATATTGAACATTTTAATTTATTTAAATTTTGTTTTAATACAGATTAGTATTTTACAACATCCACAGAAATAGTAAATAAATAATAACCCCTATTTTTAAACGTCAAAATTTATTTATCGATGTTCATTTTTTAGCTGCATTTGCGGTTAGTTACTTCAACTAAAAAACTGATTAGTTTAAATTTCCTGGAGTGTAAAACAAATAATAAAATATGTGTAACTTTTACAAAGAAAAAAATATAGTAAAGTGTAAGTAATATTATGAAGAAGATTGGAATGGCTAAATAAATTTTTAACATTCAAAATTGAACACTCCAGTTTTCTCCGTGTACATTACAGTTTCAGAATATTTATTTACGTAAGTGTTTTCCGGAATGGAATTTCCTGCTAAACAGGATTATTGTAGTTATTTTCAAATTAATTCACGTTGTTTCATAAAATTTAGAAAAAACTCAAATATGGACTCACGGGGCAAGGATAGTTAGAGATAATACTGCACGGTAAAATCCCCTTTTTCCCCTTTTAATGATCAGAAATAAAAAATTATTATTACTAATAAATTATGATTATTAAATAGAAATTATGTTTATATTAACAGGAGAAAATAAACTTTTCAAATTGAAAATTTTTTGGAAATAATACTTTTTTTGACAATTTTGTTGGAAAATGTAATTTTGATGTTTATTAAATTAGTAAATTTTCAAATTTATTAATTTTTTTTATTCAAAATGAAAATTCAACAAATCCTTATTAATAAAATCATATGTCTGTCTGTACATTGCTTAAAACTTTAAAATGTTAACATGATTAGTTATTATCGACATCAGAGATTCCAAAAATATTTTTAAAAAATTTAATGTATGTATGTACGTTTGTATGTATATATGTACGTATGTATGTACGTATGTATGTCTGTCACAAAAAGTTTGTACCCTAATCACACAAAAACATGTGAATCGATTTAAGTCTAACTTGGTAGGTTATAAGGTATTGACCCAAGGAAGGTTTATAAATTTACAGATTTAAAAAATATTAATTAGAACTGGAGATATTCAATTTTTTCAAAAGATCGAAAATTTCAAAAAATTTTATTATTTTATGGATTGCTTTTAAAGTTTCTATACCTGAGTATTATATGTTATTTAGTCACATTTTAGCATAATTTTGCAAGAAATAAAGTCCTATAACTAATATATAAGTATAAAAATGTTTTCAAAAAATCGATTTCAAAATTTTACATTTTTTTATGGATTGCTTTTAAACTTTCTATATTTGAGTATTACATGTTATTTGGTCACATTTTAGCATAATTTTGCAAAAAATACTATCCTACAACTAAGATGTAAATTAGAGCTGTGCAAAATAATTCGAACCGAACTGTTCGAATTTTTTCGCCTTGTTCAAATGTCGAAAAACCGACATTCGAGTTAGCCTAGTTCGAATGTCGAATATTTGACATTCGAACTAGCCCAGTTCGGATGTCGAATATTCGACATTCGACATTTCGGCTCCCAAAAACCGAACAAAACTCGGTTCGGTTCGAATTTTGCACAGCTCTAATGTAAATATAAAAATATTTTCAAAAACTTCAAGAAATGGAAAATTTCCAAATTTTACATTTTTAATAGATAACTTTTAAACTTTCTAAAATTTAATATCATATGTTATTTAGTCAGATTTTAGCATAATTTTGTCCTATAAGTAGGGGAACATAGTTGATGTCGGTCCACTTTTTGACTTTTGTTTATAACTTTTTTTAAAAATGAATTTAGACAATTGAAGTATATTGTTGGAAAGTCCTGTTTAATAGGAACATTTTTTCTGTACAAAGTAAATTGATTGGTTTAAAAATGAAAAAGTTATAAAGATTAAAAAAAATTTTTTTTAGTCCAGGTTGGTCGTTACAGTCAAGGTCGACCATGTTTAAAATTCAAAGGGCATTAATCGTTAAAAAATAAAATAACATGTTTGGAGTAACGGAAAATTAATTCTTTATTGTTTACAGCTTGTAACTTAATGAAATAATAAAATAATAAAAATAAACAATATAAATAAAAAAAATTTTGCACTGAAATATTAATAAAATTAAATAAAAATATTAATAAGATTATCAATTAACAATATTAAAGTCCGTATTCCGTTTGCATATATATATTTTGTCTGTTCGCTTTTAGTATGTCTGTTCGCCGTTAGAGGGAGCAAAACGCCCCCCGCTGCGAGGGCTACTTGGAATTGAGTCCCGAGCAACCTTCACAGCGGGGGTCGCTTGGACCCTCAAACCCTCATTAGGAAAAACTGCTAATGACTTTTTCTATAAAATATAAATTTTTTAAATAGTACCATTTTTTATTTTTCATTAACATATTTAAATTCCTTACTTTCTCACGATTTTATACATATGTTGTTTACCAAAAAAATGTTAAAATTTAAAGATTAAGTTAAATATTTATTTAATAATAGGTATGGTTTTTGGTAGAGTTAACTTCATTCTATGTATCTGGAAAAATAATAAATTTTTTTAATTTTAACATTTTTTGGTAAACAACATATGTATAGAATCGTAAGAAAGTAAGGAATTTAAATATGTTAATGAAAAATAAAAAATGTTACTTTTTAAAAAATTTGTATTTTTATAGACAAAGTCATTAACAGTTTTCCTTAATGAGGGTTTAAGGGTCCGAGCGATCCCCACTGTGAGGGTTGCTCAGGACTCAGTTTTGACTTGGTGTGCCGTATGGTGGGGGAAGGCTTCTTTCCCTCACGGGACTAACTTGGACATCACTCCTTGTATGTAGTGTAGAGAGTTAACAATCGTGCTTCGTGAGTGGTATATTCATTTTTGAATATATCACATTACTATTTGATATACTTTTTTTTATTTTGGATAACATTAGATATTTTCTTTTCTTTTTTTGTATCATTTCTCTACAATTTGTAGAGAGTTAATTAAAGTGTTTTGTGAGAGGTATAGTTATATTTTTTTAAATATTATATTATCATTTGATATAGTTTTTTTAATTTTGAATTTAAAGGATAAAGAAATTGACATTTTTTTTCTGTTTTGAATAAAATTTGATATTTTTTCTGTTTTGAATAACATTTGATTTTTTTTATTTAAAAGATAAGAAAAGAAATATTGGATAAAATTGAAATTTGGATATTGGATGAAATAAAAGATAAGAAAAGAAATATTGGATAAAATTGAAATCAACCGGAGGTATGGTTGGCCCATATTTTTTAATATAATATGGTTGAGGCAACCGAAGGTATGGATGTACCAACTATTGCTTTTTTCCGTGTAATGCTCCACAGTATGAAGCTGCGGTTATACCCCTGCAGGTTGTCATGGTAACATACAAGAGTAAGAGAGTCAGTAATTGAATTGGAAATTTCTCTCTTACTTCTGCTGCTCCTGTCTGCGCAGACAGGCAGCCTGCAGAGGTGTAACCGCAGCTTGAAAGGGACCCGGTAAAAAGGCTTGAATAAAAAGGTATTAAAAATTATTTCATCGTCAATAAAAAGACGAAAACTTTAAATACTTCTGAATTCCTTTTTTGTCCGCTAAATTTAATACTTCTATTAGTCAAATTCTACTATAAAACGAATCCTTTTCAATGCCCAAAGTTTACAATATTAGAATGAATACTTTTTAATCACTTAAAGTGGAATTTTGTGATCTATCTAATGCGTTTTAATTCCTTGTAAATCAAATGCTTGCTGGTGACAAAACAAAAATTGACCCATCAAAATCCAAGTTACTTGAGAAAAGGATAAAAAAAGAAAAGAAAATGGCTCTGTTCATTGACAGTTTGTAACTGGTGATAAATGGTGTCAACTGCGACTGTCCACGTGCATATAATCGGGTGCAAATTACCAAAGTGCATATAAAATCCCACATAGCACCGAGAATTTCTCTAAACTATACAGGATCTCGCCCAGCGAGGTTATAAATATTGCTTGGTAAAAGTCATGGAGAATGTGAAGTTATTTAAATGTCCGTATAATAAGGAAATATTGAATATCAAACTTGAGCAAAAATTTTACTGTAAATAATAACTTGACATGTTCAAGCAATATTGTATCAATGTTGCATGCAATATTCGCCCAATTATTAAATTTCGTCTGCTAATATAAACTAAGCGATTTCCTGTCAAGTTTCAAGAAATTTTTGGTGCTTTGTGATTTTTATGTAAATCACGTATAATGTAAAACTTGTATTAAAACTTTATTTAATTTTAATTATTACTTCCTTTATTTCACTTACTCATAAAAAATTGACTTCCTGAGCATCACATTTTCCATAAATACCTATATTTAAAATTGAATACCTTTCTACACCTAACCTAAAATTATGTGCTTTTCAATTCCTTTCTTATACCTTGGTCAACGTTTATGTGACGATATTAAAGGGAATTAAAAATCTTTTATTTGTATACTTTTATTGGGAATTCGAAACTCAGGACAAAAAAGGAATTAAAAGGAATTCAATTTTTTTAATACCTTTTAATGCAAGCCTTTTTACCGGAGAGCTATCTATAAAAAATTTGTTTTAAAAACTTGATAAGAATCTGAGTAAAATTGTTTTAAAAATATATTTATATGAATAAAAGTAAAAATTTAAAGCGGTAAAGAGAAATGTAAATTATAAAATCTAAAAAAAGAAAGAATTTTTATAGAGAAGTAGGAATATATTTGTAATTTCATGAAGCAAAAATAAATTGGTTCTTCTTATTGTTCCCTAATTATTTCAAAGAAATACTATACATGGATAGAAATCATTCCTAATCTCTACTCCATTCATTATTCGCACCAGATTTCTCTCCGTTTAATAATAATCTTAATTTTCACGATGTATATTATATTCTATAATGATTAAATTAATAATTAGATACATTACAAACAAACGAATATTAAATTCAATCAAGATTCGCGGTAGAGAATCGCCGCCAAGTAAAAAAAAAAACCGCGAATATATATTCTCGAAATATCCGCTATTTTTCGATAAAATTGAATAACTCGAGTAAATCCTAACCGATTTGGCTCATTCTTTTTTTGTTGGATAAAGAATCAAAAAAGAAAGAATTCTGTCAAGTTTAGTTGAATATTTTTGATACTTTTATAGAATTTAAGCTAATAAACCGAAAAAATAGCGATTTTTTGAGATTTAGACAAACGTGGAGCGTAAACTCCTAAATGGATTTCTAAAATATTTTAGAATATTATTAATTACGTTAAAATCTCGATATACATTTCAGGAAATTTTAATATACTTTGTATTTTTTGAAAAATATGGATTTTTCTAAAAAAAATGGAATATTTTGACATTTAGACAAACGCAGAGAGCAAACTTCTAAACGGAAGTGCAAAATATTCTATAATATCATTGATTGGGTTAAAATCTTGATATGTATTTCAGGAAATTTTAATACACTTCGTATTTTTTGAAAAATTTTGATTTTTCTAAAGAAAAATAAAATTTGTTGATATTTAGACAAACGTAAGGACTAAACTTTTTAATGTATTCAAATTTCCTGCAATATATATCAAGATTATACTCCATTCAATAATATTCTAGAATATTATACAAATCTGTTAAGTAATTTAGTCTCTACGTTTGTCTAAATGTCGAAAAATTCAATTCTTTATAGAAAAATCAAAATATTTTAATAAATACGAAGTGTATTTAAATTTCTTGCAATATATATCGAAATTTTAACCCAATTAACAATAATCTAGAATATTTTACATATCCGTTTAGAAGTTTAGTCTCTGCGTTTGTCTAAATGTCAAAAAATTCATTTTTTTGAGAAAAATCCAAATATTTCAAAAAATACAAAGTCTATTAAAATTTCCTGCAATATATATCCAGATTCTAATCCAATCAATAATATTCTAGAATATTTTACATATCCGTTTAGAAGTTTAATCTCTGCGTTTGTCTAAATATCAAAAAATTTTATTTTTTTAGAAAAATCCAAATATTGAAATATTTATATTTTTCTCTAAAAAATTGGATTTGACATCTAGATAAATGTAGAGCCTGAACTACTAAACAGTTTTATAAAAGACCCCAGAATTTAATTATGATGCAAAAAGTATTTCAATCCCAACAAAAACATCTTTGATGCAAAAATTTCCGCCAAGTAAAAATTTTGGAAATGTCGAAATAATTAGTGAAATAAAAATTTACCAAGTAAAATTTGTAACGAATGTATTCAATTGTATTCAATTGTAACAAATGTAGAATTTAATTTAATTATTAACATAATCAGCTAATGAAATCCAATTGTTCGTCTTAATAAAAAATTTCTATTTGAAGCAATTTTAACATCTTGGCGTCAATAATGTTTCTAAGTTATAATTAATGAAAGTATTGACGCTGATACCGGTCACATGTATGTGAAAATTCCGCGAAAGAAAAACACCACTGCACAAGTTGAGAACCCTTCTTTTCGAAGGTCTCAACTTCGTGAAAATGTGGTATCTTCCCTTGGGTTGACTTTTTCGACATCGACATGTAGAAAAAATTAGTCTAGCTGGGCCTTACTCGTCGATTTCCCTGACCGCGCGCCTTTCTCTGTCTTTTCTATCTCTGTCTCTCTCTACTCCACGTTTCCGCTTTTCCTCTTTCGCATTCCTCCCCAGCAAAGATTCAAAGGGCCCAGCAGCCACTATATCTATATATATATATATATATATATGCTTCGAGTTAAAATTCGTTTCAACAATTTTGAAATTAACAGGATATATTGTAATAATGATTTATTAATCATTTATACTTATTATTATTATTATTATTATTATTATTATTATTATTATTATTATTATTATTATTATTATTATTTATACTTATTATTATTTTATACTTATTTATTATTATTTTTTGGCTTTGAGAAATAATTCTTTTAATGTTTAAAAATAATAATTTTATTAGTAATACGTTTATATTATCTTGAGTATTAATTTCGATTATTGTTTAATTGTTTAATTAATAAATAAATTAGTATTAATTAAATAATTAATAAATCAATATTAAATTAAATAAAGAGATAAATATATTCTTTTATTTATAATATAATTATACAACGTTATGCAAATTATATGCATTATTATGTCTCAATTAGGGTAAAATGAATGTAAAATTAGATTTTTAAGTTTAATTAAGTTTATTTTATATTTTAATATTAAGTTAGTTATATGTAAGCTGACTAGCAAGTTCGTCTCTTGTTATCCCTCTTACATGTATAAAAAATCTTCCCCTTCCGAGAGGCAGATTTTTTATGCATAGAGTTAGTGGGTATAAAAGGCGACGAAAATGCCCAGTCAGAGAGTCACTTCGCCGCCAACCCTTGTAACGGAACTACTTCCGTAGTCTCCTCCTAAATAAAACCCTAAATAAAATTTTAAAAGTTCAACTTAACAGTTGTCTCTTTTCTTTTACCTACACTACTCTACGCAAGTCCCCAGTACATCTTACCGTACACACTGGCCTTGGCATTACGGGATTTATTTCCTGACTTTGCCGGCGCGTGAGACGGTACTTTCGTACTCCCTGCACCACATACTCAACTTACACACTATCATACACATATTTGTACATCTTACCGTGCACACTGGCCTTGGCATTACGGGATTTATTTCCTGACTTTGCCGGCGCGTGAGACGGTACTTTCGTACTCCATTCACCACCTACTCAACTTACACACTATCATACACCTATTTGTACATCTTACCGTACACACTGGCCTTGGCATTACGGGATTCATTTCCTGACTTTGCCGGCGCGTGAGTCGGTATTTTCGTACTTAAACCCTTACACCCACAAACGTTTAAACCCCAATCTAACACCGCACTGATCGTAGCCATACGGGAATTAATTTTCCTTGCTTGTCTCTATGCGTGAGGTGGACGAAAGGGACAACCGTTTTTGGGGTTAATGGGTCTGACGTCATAGAGAGTTTGCCACTTTGACAGAGTCGGGCGGGATTTGTTTCCTGTTTCTGTGCACTGGGCGAGAGGCAGAATCTCATGGCGACAGTAGTATGATACTTGTGTAAACTATACTTTCACTACAGTACACAACTTTATTTGTAAACTTTTCCTGAATTTTATGATTAATAACAATTAATTATTAACTTTCAGACTTTGCTTAAATTTGAACTTCTCTCATAAGTGAACCATTAACCAAGCATCTAATTACAAATTTATTAATTAATTATTTGTAATTGCACATTTTCAAACACCAGACATGTAAACAAACCATCCTAACCTTTAAGTTTGTTTACGTTCGTGTGTTTAAATTCCTCCTCGATTCGACGCTTGCTAAGCTAACCTCAAATTTGGTCTGCTTCTGAGCATTTAAATCTCCCACCCCTGTCCGTCTTTCCCAGAAAGTAGTCAGCTTAGTGGTTTGCACTTTAATGTGCAAAAAAGTTTCTCGAGATGGCGCAGTACTCACTACTCGTCAGCAATATTCGTTACCTCATTCATTATTGTATTTGTTGTGTTGAAATCGGTTAGAAATCTCAACTAAATTTTATAAAAAAATGTGAAAGTAAAAAAAGTATTAACATTAAAAACTATTTTAATGTTGTAAAAAGAGCATATTGTTTAAAAAGTGAAAATGTTTTTAATCAGTAGCCGGCAAAGCTTGCCTTAGTTTAAAAATTTTTAAAAAAGTTTAAAACTTTTAAATTTTTATTTAGGGTCAAAATAAGTGAAACCGGCCACTTGAAAAATTTTTATCTCCAATATTCAAGTTATCTATGATTTTTAGTAGATATATGAGTACACTTTTTCCCCCTAAAATATTTTTCAAAAAAAAATTTTATTTTTGAAGTAATTAGGTATTGAAGTTTTAGGTCATTTTATTTTCATTTTATTATTACTTTGAAACAAATAAAGATAATTAAGTAATTTTTTTTTAAATTAAAGCTTAAAGTCTATACTTTAAAGATGAAATAAAGCGATTGCTAAAAAATGAAAATTTATAATTGTTATTAACAATTCTTTTAAACAATTGCAAATTGAAGAATGTTCTCAATGTTTTTGAAAGATTAAATTACCATATATTGATGCGCAAAACTATAAGGATTCATTTAAAAAAAAGAAAAATGAGTAACTTCCAATATTATAGAAATTATGTAAATTTTGCTGACAAAATGCAAGCAAAAATTGACTCAAGTTCCTGGAAAAAGATAAAATTGCAAACGAATAAATAAGATCTTCTTTTGTTTTGTTAGAAACTTCACGCTTTCAAGCGGATTTTTAAGATTAAAAATCGATTTTGGCCTGCATTTTGGCAGAAAAATCTACACAATTTCTATAATTTTGGAGGTTACTCATTTTTCTTTTTTTTAAATGAATCCTTATAGTTTTGCGCATCAATATATCGTAATTTAATCTTTCAAAAACATTGAGAACATTCTTCAATTTGCAATTGTTTAAAAGAATTGTTAATAACAATTATAAATTTTCATTTTTTAGCAATCGCTTTATTTCATCTTTAAAGTATAGACTTTAAGCTTTAATTTAAAAAAAAATTACTTAATTATCTTTATTTGTTTCAAAGTAATAATAAAATGAAAATAAAATGACCTAAAACTTCAATACCTGATTACTTCAAAAATAAAAATTTTTTTTGAAAAATATTTTAGGGGGAAAAAGTGTACTCATATATCTACTAAAAATCATAGATAACTTGAAAATTGGAGATAAAAATTTTTCAAGTGGCCGGTTTCACTTATTTTGACCCTTTAATATTATATTTTTTATTCATTGTATACGTTCATGTTTGTTTTTGTCTTGAGTAAAATTTCATCTCAAATAATAAATAAAAAAATGGATTAAAGTTAACCCTCCGTCACACACCTAGGGAGGGATTCCCTCTACGGTTTCAGTATTTTTTAAATAACTTTTGTTTTCCTCATTGCAAAATAAAATCAGTTTCTATACCTTTCGACAATTTACTCCTCAACACATTTCTAAAAAAACATTTAGTTTAAACATAATTAATATTTAATTATGAAGCTTCAAAGCCAGAAGAAACTCGAAAAAGTGAGGTTATGTTAAATAAAAAATCAAGTTCTAAAAACATTTTTTGTTCCACTGTTGGTTGATGACAAAATTATATTATAAATATAATTAAAATAAATTGTTTAATGATTTTTTTGCTTATTTGTTAATGTTACATTATTTTTACATGTCGAGTGGAATTTCTTGGAAGATGTGCATTCGTGTAATTAATTTTTATTTTTGAGACCGAAAATTAATTTGATTAATTTTATAATTTAGAATAATTTACTACATATTTGTAAGTTTGTGTTAAAACTAAATTTTTGTTGATTCCTTTGTTTATGTTGTAATGTTGCTTATTTTACAATGTGGTGAGCGATTCCCTCTGAACGTGTGTAAGGTCGGAATATTTTCTCATGTGTGTGACGGAGGGTTAATGCTATTTATATTATTTAAATTTGTTTTCTTTATTTTAAATATACTATTTATCTATGACTTTCCTTTAACTTTTATTATAAATCAGTTTATCTGATAATTTAAACGATTTAAACGAAAGTCATCAGTTTATTGTACAACACATTTATGTATTTTTATACTAATTATTCAATTGTTCTATCATCTTTAATGAGTTAAAAATACAATATTATTTCTTATCGTGTATTTTTAACATCACTAACAACAAGATTTCATTATAAAAACAAATAATTTATTCGTTTCTATGATATTTTTCTATTGCTTTAGTGAATTTTGAGCGAGTGTTGAGAACAGCGCCATCACGTGTTACTTTTTGGCACATGAAAACGCAAACCACTAAGCTGACATATTTTTCCTTCAAAATACATAGGAGTCGGACTGGGGTGAATCTCCTCAAGGCATCCTCGCCAATCTCGATAGTACCCCGTCGACTATCGATTATCGATTATCGACTATCGATTATCGAACATCGAGAGATCGATATATTGCTGACGTCACGGTTTCACGCCGGCTACGGAGAAGCTGCCTTCCCCTAAGGCCGCAGTCCCATGGCAGCGTTTTGCGTTGCGTTTTGTAACCAGGCCATGAGTGTGAGAGAGATAGAGATATATGTTTGCTCTATTTGCACTCATTGCCTAGTTGCAAAACGCAACGCAAAACGCTACCATGGGACTCCAGCCTAAGGCCCAGCTACTCTGACGTCACTGTCGCACTACGAAGGTGCTACATAAGTATCGAACGCCGAGGCGTTATTAATTTTCTCCCGATACGAAATATCAATCCGTTCTTTGCCCGGTCCCTTCCCTTCACACGGTGACCGGTAACAAATTGGCGCCCAACGTGGGGCAGGATTATATTATCCGACCTTTGAGTTCTGATGGACATCAGAACTATCACCACAACCTGATGTCTCCAACCTCTAAACGAGCTACTGTGCATACACCTTTAACCTCCAGTGCTGAGAGTAGAAATTTACGAGATTTGCCTATCCGTAGAGCACGACAGCTCTACCGTACACCACCGTACATTCGCCGTACCCCAGAACGTTTTACGGAACCCCGCTTAAACGTAGAGTCCGCGATAAGTGACGGTCTAGTGAAACCAACTGAAACGCATCTCCACATAGGTATGACAGAGACAGACAAAGAAGTTCCTAACGCTTCTACCTCTGACGTCAACCGTAAGGGGGATAACACACCTGGCAACTCTCAACAATCTCCTCCACCAATCACTTCCGGGAGTGAAATTCAAAACCCGGTGGCGTCCAACTCTACAACGGTACACACAGACAACATGGTGAATTCACACCAAACTACCGATTCCCCTAGAACCTCTCACGGGGTTGAAACGGAACAAGTCCGTAACATGCTTGATACCATGGTCGTATCTGCATCTCAAGGTTCGGAATCAACAAGCGGTTCTTCCGTAACCATTCCGCCAACATTTCCATTAGCAATGCCTTCAAACCTAACCACAGAAGATTGGATGGGACTAATTCGAGCCTTCCAGTCTCCTGCTCCACCTTTCCCTGAGTTTTACGGTCACGATTACGAGGATCCACGAAAGTACTTACACAATTGTGAGAGATACTTCCGTACCGCTCGTACGGATCCCGATCAACGTACTCAGCTCGTAAACAAAGGTCTTAAGGGGGATGCACAAAAATGGTGGTCTCTGTATAAAGATTTGTGTTTCTCCTGGGATGATTTCGAATCATTCTTCCTTTCGAAATTTGCCAATCCGACCGCCGTAATGCGCCTTCAGGCTTCCTTATACTCCCATACACAGGGAGAAAAAGAACCCGTCGCCGTATTCCTGCAGCAAAAATTCTTGCTTGCCAGGAGACTGAATGTGCCATTATCCCCAATGGAACTGACGTCACTGCTTCTCGAATCCGTAAAACCGGCATTACGTTGTCTAATACGGCCAACTAATCCGAGTAGTTTTCCGGAACTTTTAGAAGCTGCCACAAAAGCAGAAAAGGATGTAGCCGATTGTGCTGCCCGCAAACCCACTCCGGTTAGAGAGGAAGCTCCTCGGAAGCCCAAACCGGAAAATACGGATAGTAAACAGTTACGGCTGCCGCCATGCCACTATTGTCCGGAGCACCATTACCACCGAGATTGTCCCGTTTTCCAAGCCCAGCGACCTCGTTCGACTCCGGAAAACTGGCGAGCTCCGGCGGGGGCAAATGCCCCAGCTCCCGTCGAAACAAAGCCCCAATCTTAAGCTCGATTTACTTGACATCCCAAAATTTGCCACGAGCACGCGTAAAGCTCGGAAACCGCTTGCTCGTGGTTGAAATCGATTCTTGTGCCGCACATAACTTTATTAAGTTATCACTACTCACTAACCATGAACAATGCCACTATATTTTTCGATCTCGTTTAAGGTAGTCATTCTGCCAGTGCCGTATGACTAATACATTTCTTAAAGTTAAATTCAGAAATTCTACTTCTCTTCTACCATACACTCACTACATTTTGCCTTTATTTAACCACATTTCAACTCTAAAGCCTAATACACCTTGTTAGGATAAATCCATCTCACATGTCTGGGACTACAAAGTCTATTGCCACCCTAGTCAATCAGTCTTTTTACAAACTTATATCATCGGACGATGTTATAAATGACAAGGAAGCACAGTTGTCTAACCAGCTCATATCCAAGAAAGTATGCCCTTCTCGGACGCCAGCTAGACGTAGCAACTTCTCCCTTCTATTGGACCAAGCAAGGTTCATACATTCCATCTAGTCACAAAATAGGTTGAATAAACCCGAGGACTAAAACATTAAGCGAAATCATTGGTGATCACACGAATCGCCCCCAAGATGACAAGCTTACCTCCAACAACTGAAAACTAGAAGCAAGACGTGACATTGGCTTATGTCACAATAGGTCAATACCAGATTTATACCATCTAATGAGACAGATAAGGCACTATCCTTAGTTATCCTAACAGGAAAATTCTTCTATACACAGTGTAATACATTTCTAGTTCAATTAATAATATCTTATCTTCAACCCAAGAGCCTGAAACCGAACAAGTTTCACGTTCAATGAAAAATTCTCAGACTTTATACCAAAGTTTCTAGTCCCCTTTTTCTGAACAAGAAACGGACAACGATCCTTTGTCTGAAAATATTAAAACCAAATGGGTGCCCCAATTACCAAGAAAGTGATCTTGTTTATACAAGAAATCACAAACTTTCAAACGCCGCCGACCGTTATAACGCAAAACTTGCTCCGGCCCGGACAGGGCCCTATCAAGTTATTCAAGTGATTTCCCCTGACGTATTTTGGATACAGAAAGAAGATGGGCCACATAAAGTCCATTCTTCTGAGCTGACACCAGCCCCTCGAAGTGATCAGCAAACGAACGCAGTATCAACGTCGGCTGAACAAGCCGTGTCTGAACGCTTGCCACCAGCTGATCCACCGAACACAACACCTGTTCCAGAATCAACTGAGGAAGAGATCTCATCCCTGGAGGGGGATGAAAATCAAGAAGAAATGGAACCTGCAAAAGGTTCAAAGTCGCTCACAATGGAACCTGAGGAAAAAATCAGACAGCGTCACTCTACGCTACAAGTTACGCCAACGCCGAGTAGTCGACTACAAGGACGCCCGTCCTTACCTACCCCGGCGAAGTAAGATTACTAATTAGAGCCCTCTCTCTAATTAGCACTCAACTAAGTTCCAGAGCATCGCAGTTCTTTTGGAGAAAAGAAGATCATCAAAATTCTTTGGATAAAAGATAACCATCGAAATTCTTTGTATAAAAGAAACCTATGTTAGTCGAAATCGAAATAGTTCCCCAAGGGGGGGGATTGATACCGGTCACATGTATGTGAAAATTCCGCGAAAGAAAAACACCACTGCACAAGTTGAGAACCCTTCTTTTTGAAGGTCTCAACTTCGTGAAAATGTGGTATCTTCCCTTGGGTTGACTTTTTCGACATCGACATGTAGAAAAAATTAGTCTAGCTGGGCCTTACTCGTCGATTTCCCTGACCGCGCGCCTTTCTCTGTCTTTTCTATCTCTGTCTCTCTCTACTCCACGTTTCCGCTTTTCCTCTTTCGCATTCCTCCCCAGCAAAGATTCAAAGGGCCCAGCAGCCACTATATATATATATATATGGGCCATTCCATGTCAACCGGATCACTCGCAGACCCAAAATTCAGCGCAACAGAATTATATGTTCTTGGTATCAAAATGTTCGTACAGCCAAGCACTTTCGAATCCAATGTGGCCTTTTCAAAAATTTCAAAATGGCGGCTCTATATGACGCATATAATACACAAAAATAAAAAATCATCCAACAAAATTGTCAATAAAAGTCTTATAAGTCCTTAAATTACTTCTAAATATAATTTTTTTTATGTATTTGCCATCATAGTTTACAAATCTATCAAATCTTACATCAGAATTAAAAAATTCAAAATGGCGGATCCAATATGGCGGACGATATTTTTAAAAATCGTTGAATTTTAATGAAACTTTTTACTCGGGGGTTTTTGGGGTCGCTGATCACTAATCTGAACTCAGATTTTCAAAATTCAAAATGGCGGATCCAATATGGCGGACGATATTTTTAAAAATCGTTGAATTTTAATGAAACTTTTAACTCGGGGGTTTTTGGGGTCGCTGATCACTAATCTGAACTCAGATTTTCAAAATTCAAAATGGCGGATCCATAATGGCGACGGAAAAAAATTTTTAAATCATTATATTCGCTTGAAACTTGTTATTTAGGGGTTTTTCAGGTCGCCAAATTCGAATTTGGAGTCACATTTTAAAATACAATATGATGGTTTCAATATTGTGAACAAATTTTGAAAAAGGTGCTAGATTTTAACCTCTTGTGGCATACATTACATTACAACATAGGCGTTTTTGGTATCGCTGATTACAAATCTTAAGTTCCTTTTATTTAATTAACATTATTTTCTTAAATAATTGTACCGTCGGCATTGGCGTTACCCGATGTACACCGCGGGGAGGTTGCACGATCGGGTTTTGTACATCGTAGAGCCCTTAAAAGGGCAGTTTGGAAAAGCTGCCTGAATTTTGGAAAAAATAAAGATCAAAATCATAGTGGTAATCTGGGTTACCACTATGCTGCAAAAGGTTAATAAAACTTATTACTTTAAGGTCTTTGGGGTAGCTGATTATGAATATATAACCTCTGATTTTCGTAAATAAGGATTGGACTTAATTTAGTATTGAGTAATACTTAAAGGTTCCAAGGCAGCAGAATATCTCTTTGTTTTTAAAGTTTTACTTGGTCCTGGTATAAATGCATGTGATATTTGGATATTTTGAACTCTTGGAGCTTTTGATAATCGTTTGTTAAGAAACCTTTGAACCTTTTGGTGTTCTTTTTTATCATAATAGAAGAATTTTATATTTTCGAATTTTTTACATGCCCAAGAGTACAACGTTTCAGCATTTAGAATTGCATTTTGTGGATCAGCTTGAAGGCTTGCCCTTGTTGCTTCTCTTTTGAATATGGCTCCGAGTCCGTCACACGGCCCTTTACCATGTGCAGTAGCGTAAGTGTGCCATTCTGCATTCACTCCAAAATCATTTCGGTGGTTCATAAGATTCACCATTTGTGATTTATTTTTGTAGTGCTGCTTTGCACCGTCTGTAAAATAATAAATTTTATTCACCTCGGGATAAATTTTTTTAATTTCTGGAATGATCATTTTTTGCATTATGTACACTGCAGATACGTCATGAGTCGTAGAGTTGGACAATAATATGAAACTTTTATGCTTTATTTCATTTGAGACTTTGTAATATATTAATGCCGAATGAATGGTGCATTGGTCATTATTATAATGAAATGCCTGAGCTGCATTTTGTGCTACATAGGCATAATTTTCTGAAAAGTCACACTGAATTATCACTTCTCCTTCTTCAAGAGTTTCTTTCTTTTCAGTTGAAAATTCCGATTGTACTTTTGAAATAAAATGATGAGGTATTAAAGCTGTTAAGCGTTTTGACAAATCTGCAACAAATTCTGACATTGATAAGCAATGCTGCTGCAAAGTGCACCTATCCGTTGATTCCCATAAACTGAAAAAAATTTCAGAAACTCGATATTCTTCTAATATTTCTTTAATATGATTCGAAAATTTTTCGATTCCAGGGCAACGTTCACATTTAAATAAATAACACTCTGCCGTACGATTTTCGCACAAAACAAAATTTATGCAGTCTTTCCAGTCATTTATTGGGAACTTTGAATCTTTGGTAAGCTTTACAATTTCAGCAGCATCAACCATTACTTTAAAGTTTTCGTGAATGGTACAAACACAGACACTGTGGGTACCAGAAGAACCAGCGGGAACGCACCATTTTGGTCTGAGTTCAGCAAATTTGCTTAATCCTATTGGAAAATCGGGAAACTGTTCTTTAAATTGTTCATGTAAGATTTTTATGTCGGAGAGCAATAAACGCTTTTGCATTGCTTGTTTTATGTTATTAATTTTAACATTTACGACGTCTTTTTTATTCGGCATAATACGGCTGTTAATGTCATTTTCATAAAACTCGATTACTTTTATTCTGATTTCTTCTGATAAGCTTTTACCTTTTTTCTGTGACGGCGATGCCAGTATTCCTTCAGATTTTCTTAGATCTTTAGCAACCTTTGCTGCCCTGAAGGATGTGCCGAATTCGTCAGCAGTTTTTCGAATACTCCAACATTCAGGGGCAATTGTGAGTATTGTAATACGTAATGGATCATTATCCGGTAAACTATTAAATTTTTCCTTAATGCCATTCAAAAGTTCTTCTAATTCATGTTCACGAGAAGTATATTGCTTTTTAGCTGGTGACACATCGATTTCTTCGTTGTCATTCTGAGATTCAGTTCCCACAAAAGTGCCTTGTTGCAAATTGCTATTGCACAATTTCCTACATGCATCGCAAATTTTCGAATTTTGTGGCAAGGATGGAAACCTGTCTAAAATTATTTTAGAAACATTTCTTAAATTTTTACCAATATGACTATCATTTTGAAGAGGATTAATGCACCGATCTGAGTGACCCATCTTCAGTTGTTTTCGATAAATGAAGAATAAAAATTACAAAACGACAAAAAGAACAGAAAATTAAAAAGTAAATCAAAAAAGAAACAAAACAATAAAAGGACAAAAATAGCTCTGAAAAATACTGCTCTATACAACAAGATCACAAAAAAAATCCACTTACCTGCGAAATTTGACGAAAAATTTGTATAATTTTTATATTAAAAGCTGTCTGTATTTATATATTTCATAAGCCGTCTCGGTAGTGAGTGAATTTATCTGAACTGGTCTTTCGCCACCTTGCGGACAAAAGTAATACTATAAAGTAATACGCGCGAAGTTTTAAAAATTAAAAATTCTGAATAAAATAACAACACTTGTAAAAATAATAATAAATTAATGAATTGAAAATGAATAAATAATTAATTAATTATTAATTAATAATTATTTAAAAAAATAAAAATTTCTTTTTTTAAAATTAATATCTCTCGGAAAATAAACAAGTAGTAAAAAATTTGAAAATTAAGAATTGTGAATAAAATAACGCCTATAAAAATAATAAATAAATAAATTAATTAGTTAATAATTATTTAAAAAAGTAAATATTTCTTTTTTTAAAATTAATATCTCTCGGAAAATAAACAAGTAGTAAAAAAATCGAAAATTAAGAATTGTGAATAAAATAACAACGCCTATAAAAATAATAAATAAATTAATTAATTAGTTAATAATTATTTAAAGAAATAAACATTTCTTTTTTTAAAATTAATATCTCTCGGAAAATAAACAAGTAGTAAAAAAATCGAAAATTAAGAATTGTGAATAAAATAACAACGCCTATAAAAATAATAATAAATAAATTAATTAATAATTATTTAAAAAAATAAAAATTTCTTTTTTTAAATTAATATCTCTCGGAAAATAAACAAGTAGTAAAAAATTTGAAAATTAAAAATTGTGAATAAAATAACAACGCCTGTAAAAATAATAATAAATTAATGAATTAAAAATGAGTTAATAATTAATTAATTATTAATTAATAAACAATTATTGTCTGTCAATTAATTTTTTACACGCATAAATATTCTATCATTATAGGAAAGTATAGGCAAAAAAAAAACCATTTCTGGAAATCATCAAAGTTACTATAAATTTGCATTTGTTTAAATATTTAATTATTGAAAATTTACAACATTTCCAAATGAACAATGAAATTAGCATAGTTTAAAAAAATTTTCATTCTAATTATAAAAATCAGAGATTATAAATCAGAATTATAAAAATCAGATATTACATTCGTAATCAGCTATCCTAAAAACCTTTAAGTAACGAATTTTTTTTTAAATCTGGCACCTTTTTCAAAATTTGTTCACAATATTGAAACCATCATATTGTATTTTAAAATGTGACTCCAAATTCGAATTTGGCGACCTGAAAAACCCCTAAATAACAAGTTTCAAGCGAATATAATGATTTAAAAATTTTTTTCCGTCGCCATTATGGATCCGCCATTTTGAATTTTGAAAATCTGAGTTCAGATTAGTGATCAGCGACCCCAAAAACCCCCGAGTTAAAAGTTTCATTAAAATTCAACGATTTTTAAAATATTGTCCGCCATATTGGATCCGCCATTTTGAATTTTGAAAATCTGAGTTCAGATTAGTGATCAGCGACCCCAAAAACCCCCGAGTAAAAAGTTTCATTAAAATTCAACGATTTTTAAAAATATCGTCCGCCATTTTGGATCCGCCATTTTGAATTTTGAAAATCTGAGTTCAGATTAGTGATCAGCGACCCCAAAAACCCCCGAGTAAAAAGTTTCATTAAAATTCAACGATTTTTAAAAATATCGTCCGCCATATTGGATCCGCCATTTTGAATTTTTTAATTCTGATGTAAGATTTGATAGATTTGTAAACTATGATGGCAAATACATAAAAAAAATTATATTTAGAAGTAATTTAAGGACTTATAAGACTTTTATTGACAATTTTGTTGGATGATTTTTTATTTTTGTGTATTATATGCGTCATATAGAGCCGCCATTTTGAAATTTTTGAAAAGGCCACATTGGATTCGAAAGTGCTTGGCTGTACGAACATTTTGATACCAAGAACATATAATTCTGTTGCGCTGAATTTTGGGTCTGCGAGTGATCCGGTTGACATGGAATGGCCCATATATATATATATATATATATATATATATATGCTTCGAGTTAAAATTCGTTTCAACAATTTTGAAATTAACAGGATATATTGTAATAATGATTTATTAATCATTTATACTTATACTTATATTGTTTTACTATGAATTAGTTTAACAATATTTGACTGATTAAGTATAAATATTATTATTCCTATTATTATAATTATTATTATATGAGTGTTGGTATTATTAATACTGTTAATATTATCAACATTATTATGTTTTATTAAATTGTTGTTCACTTTTATTAACAAGTTAATGTTAATTATTTTTTGGCTTTGAGAAATAATTCTTTTAATGTTTAAAAATAATAATTTTATTAGTAATACGTTTATATTATCTTGAGTATTAATTTCGATTATTGTTTAATTGTTTAATTAATAAATAAATTAGTATTAATTAAATAATTAATAAATCAATATTAAATTAAATAAAGAGATAAATATATTCTTTTATTTATAATATAATTATACAACGTTATGCAAATTATATGCATTATTATGTCTCAATTAGGGTAAAATGAATGTAAAATTAGATTTTTAAGTTTAATTAAGTTTATTTTATATTTTAATATTAAGTTAGTTATATGTAAGCTGACTAGCAAGTTCGTCTCTTGTTATCCCTCTTACATGTATAAAAAATCTTCCCCTTCCGAGAGGCAGATTTTTTATGCATAGAGTTAGTGGGTATAAAAGGCGACGAAAATGCCCAGTCAGAGAGTCACTTCGCCGCCAACCCTTGTAACGGAACTACTTCCGTAGTCTCCTCCTAAATAAAACCCTAAATAAAATTTTAAAAGTTCAACTTAACAGTTGTCTCTTTTCTTTTACCTACACTACTCTACGCAAGTCCCCAGTACATCTTACCGTACACACTGGCCTTGGCATTACGGGATTTATTTCCTGACTTTGCCGGCGCGTGAGACGGTACTTTCGTACTCCCTGCACCACATACTCAACTTACACACTATCATACACATATTTGTACATCTTACCGTGCACACTGGCCTTGGCATTACGGGATTTATTTCCTGACTTTGCCGGCGCGTGAGACGGTACTTTCGTACTCCATTCACCACCTACTCAACTTACACACTATCATACACCTATTTGTACATCTTACCGTACACACTGGCCTTGGCATTACGGGATTCATTTCCTGACTTTGCCGGCGCGTGAGTCGGTATTTTCGTACTTAAACCCTTACACCCACAAACGTTTAAACCCCAATCTAACACCGCACTGATCGTAGCCATACGGGAATTAATTTTCCTTGCTTGTCTCTATGCGTGAGGTGGACGAAAGGGACAACCGTTTTTGGGGTTAATGGGTCTGACGTCATAGAGAGTTTGCCACTTTGACAGAGTCGGGCGGGATTTGTTTCCTGTTTCTGTGCACTGGGCGAGAGGCAGAATCTCATGGCGACAGTAGTATGATACTTGTGTAAACTATACTTTCACTACAGTACACAACTTTATTTGTAAACTTTTCCTGAATTTTATGATTAATAACAATTAATTATTAACTTTCAGACTTTGCTTAAATTTGAACTTCTCTCATAAGTGAACCATTAACCAAGCATCTAATTACAAATTTATTAATTAATTATTTGTAATTGCACATTTTCAAACACCAGACATGTAAACAAACCATCCTAACCTTTAAGTTTGTTTACGTTCGTGTGTTTAAATTCCTCCTCGATTCGACGCTTGCTAAGCTAACCTCAAATTTGGTCTGCTTCTGAGCATTTAAATCTCCTCAAGGCATCCTCGCCAATCTCGATAGTACCCCGTCGACTATCGATTATCGATTATCGACTATCGACTATCGATTATCGAGAGATCGATATATTGCTGACGTCACGGTTTCACGCCGGCTACGGAGAAGCTGCCTTCCCCTAAGGCCCAGCTACTCTGACGTCACTGTCGCACTACGAAGGTGCTACATAAGTATCGAACGCCGAGGCGTTATTAATTTTCTCCCGATACGAAATATCAATCCGTTCTTTGCCCGGTCCCTTCCCTTCACACGGTGACCGGTAACAACGCCAAGATCTTAAAATTGCTTCAAATAGAAATTTTTTATTAAGACGAACAATTGGATTTCATTAGCTGATTATGTTAATAATTAAATTAAATTCTACATTTGTTACAATTGAATACAATTGAATACATTTGTTACAAATTTTACTTGGTAAATTTTTATTTCACTAATTATTTCGACATTTCCAAAATTTTTACTTGGCGGAAATTTTTGCATCAAAGATGTTTTTGTTGGGATTAAATTTTCTAAAAAAGGTAATATATAGGGGAGAGTGGGGCAAACCGGCCATACTAACGGTTTTTTACTCCTGTGACTAAACGAATCAACCGATTTCATTTTTCAATGGCTTGTTTGAAAGATCATTTAATTGCGCAACTTTTTCCCAGAGACACCTATACTTTATCTTTTATTGTTTAGTTGCTGTGTTAACTTTAAAAAAAATTTCCAAACGGTCCGGTTTGCCCCACCCTCTGGGGTAAGCCAAACCCTTTGGTTTTTTATTTATAATATTGTATTTACATAATCTACAATAATAAAAAAAATAAAGAATCATGTAAACAATGGTTGTAGTAATGAAAATAATAATACTGGATTGGATTTTAATTAAATATAGTACATTGTACAACTAGTGGCGAAAGCGTGATTTTTCGAGAGTGAAGTTTGCAGCTCGAGCGTAGCGAGAGCAGCAATTAGGGGAGAGTGGGGCAAGACGGGGTACTTAAGGTTTAAAGCGCAAAAAAACGAAAATTATGTAATATATACTTTATTATTATTTTTTTAATCATCTTTGGGAATCAGTCTTTCGTAATAAAAGCGTACAAAGGCCATTTGATTCTTAAATAGCTTATAATTAATAATATAGAAAAAATTGCAAATCACCTCATCTTGCCCCACCAGGGGGCAAGATGGGGTGATTTGCAATTTTTTCTATATTATCTTGCCCCACCAGGGGGCAAGATGGGGTACTAAAAGAAACAACCTATTTCTGTCGACAAATTTTACAGGTGAAGGTTGCATCTTCATGCATAACTGCAGTGAGGGGTCGTCCATATACCACGTGGACAGTTTGGGGGGGGGGGGTTCGCCAAAAATCCACGATTGTCCACGAGGGGGAGGGGGGGTCACTACAATGTCCACGTGGACACAAAAGTTTAATTTTATATTATTAGATTGTGATCAGAGAATATTTGTAATCCAAAATTATTTAACTGTCAAAAAATGCAAAATTCATTTCTAATTTATATTAGAAATTCTTTATCGGAAATGCACAAATATAAAAATATGCAAATTTGTCAATTAGGAATGTAAAGCAAGAAGAATTAATCCATTTTTTTTGCAAAATCTCTTAGGTGATAAAATTTTTAAAAAATATAAAATAATATTTATTTATATATCAATCGACGCAGAATTTAATAGGCTTTCAAACAATCGAAGAAACAAGTTTCTATCAGTTTTCAATAATAAAATATGTTAATTTAATTTCGGCAGCAACTTTTCCTGGCTCGCGTGTCGTTTGTACCCACAATTTCTGACGGTAGTGTATGTAAAGGCTTAAAGCTATTATAGATTTTAGAAAGAGATGAAGTATTTCTAGTAATATAATAATTGAAGATATATTGCTGCCAAAGTCCTGTCTATAATACTAAAAATGGTATTTATCTATTTAATAACATTTTAAGGTAATTTAATGTTTATTCAATTTTAAAGAAATTTGTTATAAAAAAATAAAAAAAAATTTTTTTGAAAAAATGAATTGTATTTCTTATTAAATATCTGTTTATTATACAATATTTTAAAATTAAAAACCCGATTGTCCACGTTGACAATCAGGGGGATGGGGGGTTCGTCAAAAATCCACGATCGTCCACGACGGGGGGAGGGGGGGTCAAAAAGTGCCTAAAAAATGTCCACGTGGTATATGGACGACCCCTGAGCCCATTGGCCACAGACAAAAAAAGCAGCCCAGCCTTCATTTGAGTCTAAATAATAACCATTACAATAGAGACAAGGTGTATTTTCCACTTTACCATCGCTAATTCATGATTTAACCTGACAAGCTTTTTTCTTTTTGGTCACTCTTATTTTATTCAGTCTTGATTTTAGTAGTTTTCTTAACTTCTCTTATTTCTCTTTTTTTGCTTAATTTGTGAACCCCGTCTTGCCCCACCCTCTCATACCCCATCTTGCCCGCACCTACGAAATTGAATAAAACGATTAATTACTACTATTTCCGATTCAACAAAGAAAAAAAACATATGCTTCATTTCTCCTGTAACCCTTGACAGTTAGAAAAAAATTTATACAGTCCATTAACTGTTATTATTAAATAATAAACACCTCCTAAAAAAAGTGAAAAATGACAAGAAAATCGTCGAAAACAGTTTTTTTAGGAAAATAGATAAAAGATTTGTTCTCATGACTTTTAGGTTTTATAAACAAGATACTATCGTCTCGGTGCAGTATTATGTAAAATATAATCGCGATTGGTTAATTCGTTTGTTAAATAAGGCCGGTACCCCGTCTTGCCCCACTCTCCCCTACTCGAGAAAAATCATTCTTTCACCACGAGTTGTGCACTACGTTTTCTCCAACGCCTTGCGAGGAAATGTTTCTTCGTGAGTTTCGTATAATTTTAATTTAACGTATGCGTATGATTAATATAATAAAAGATGATAAACATAGGTATAAAGTTATTAAAGAAAACACAGAAAGACCAAAGTATTTAGTTGATATTAAAAGTGAAGAAGGTTTAAGTTTGATTGCTAAATGAAGATGTGGGAATTTTGAAGAATTTAGAAAATATTGGTTGGATGACGACAAAAGAAAGTGTAAATTTTGTCAAAAAGGATGGGACAGTTTAGAGCACTATTTGGAAATTTGCGATGTAACAAAAGGTTGGTTTGAGGATTTAGGAGATAGTGATGAGAAAAGACTGTACCGATTAACAGATTGTTAAAATGATAATATAAAAGTTAGGATAGCAAAAAAGTTATAGAAGGAAAAAAAGAAAATTATAAATAGGTTATAAATGAATGGTGATAAGAGTATGTGTGTAAAATGATATAGAAATGTATACCAAGTCCACTTCCGGGCCAAAAGGCTGAAGTTATAATAAATAATAAATAAAAATATAATAAAAGAAGAATGTTTTGAGTGGGGAAGAAGTTAGATACAAAATACATCTCGTTCAAAGAACAAGAAAAAAGAAATAGGTCATGATTCCAAATTTACTTTCGCCACGCTCTTCAGAACAGTTGACAAAAGTTCTACTTTCGCCACACTTTTCTACCAAGAAAAGTACTCCTTTCAGAGTAAGTGTTGGAGAAAATATTTTTTTTAATAAAAAAATAAAAATGTTTGTCATTATCAAAGAAACAATATTGAAGGGTCCAATTCTCATTGGAAGACAATTATTTTTCATTGTAAGTAAATATTTGAATGAAAGAAACATTTTATTTAAAAATAATTTTTATGAAACTTTAATTCAATGCAAATATCCTATGGCCGGTTTGCCCCACAGCCCCATTTTGAGAATAAATGTTTGTCAAAAAGAAACGCTTTACAAATTCATCAAAGTTTTTGGTGGTAAATATTCCTGAGGTGTGTACTAGGGTGTCCCAAAAAAATAAAAACTTTTTTTTTATTGGGTCTCATCCCCTAAAAATCTTTCAATTTGTGTAAAAATAAAAACACAATATTTGAAAATAAAAATTTTTAATATTAACCCGTGGTTCAGACCCTTTAAACCATTAAAACGCTAAAAATTTAGTGTTTTTTCATTTTTAACATAATAATAATAGGGTGTCGTTGTAAAGATAATTAAATTACCTTTCGATCCATATGTCACAGTATAAGATTCAATGAAAATTTAGAGTGTTACAGTCGATAAAAGATCAAATTTCATGGAAATTTTGATGATTTTTAGACACTTAAGTAACTTGTACTTTTTTCACATTAAACAGTAAAAAATATTTAGATTTTAATTTTTTTTATTGAGAGTCTGTAACATTACAAAAATCCATAATTTGATCGTCGATTAAATTCGTCTCAAAATCCGTTACTCGATTTTGAGACGAATTCGATCGACTTTTATAAAGTTATCCGCCATTTTGAAATTTGAAAAACTGACATTAAACTCTAAATCAGCGACTTCAGTATTTCTTAATCACTGATTTTAGTAACTTTAGTGGTTATATCTAAATTTATTGTTTTAATTTTTGCTGCAAATGTTGAAGGAATGATAAAAATGAAAAAAATAGTTTCGTTCACTAAATCTAGTGTATAATTGTCATTTTAAATCAAATCGAGGTCCACAAGGGCTAAAATTTTTTGTAATGTTACAGACTCTCAATAAAAAAATTAAAATCTAAATATTTTTTACTGCTTAATGTGAAAAAAGTACAAGTTACTTAAGTGTCTAAAAATCATCAAAATTTCCATGAAATTTGATCTTTAATCGACTGTAACACTCTTAATTTTCATTGAATCTTATACTGTGACATATGGATTGAAAGGTAATTTAAGTATCTTTACAATGACACCCTATTAATTATATTTTGACATTTATATTTATGTTAAAAATGAAAAAAACACTAAATTTTTAGCGTTTTTATGGTTCAAAGGCTCTGAACCACGGGTTAATATTAAAATTTTTTATTTACAAATATTGTGTTCTTATTTTTATACAATTTGAAAGGATTTTAGGGAATGAGACCCAATAAAAAAAAACTTTTTGTTTTTTTGGGACACCCTAGTGTGTACCTTCAAAACCTAAGACCTAATATTTGGAAACATTACACGATTTCCTCAGAATTTCCTTAAGAAAAAATTTGTAAAAGTGTAGAAAAAAACTAAAAAAATAACTTTTGTTCCTTCGTCGCACAAACGCAAGCTAAAAGTATCAGCTTCAAAAAATAAGGTGTATACTAAACATGGTTGTTTTAAATTTCTAAATAGCACTTTTAACAATTTCGCCATTTCGGAAATATTGAGACCAGTCCGGTTTACCCACCGGTCCGGTTTGACCCACTCTCCCCTAGGTATATTCTCTTTTCCTACTTTTTTACTTTTACGTCTTTTTCTAATCGAAAATATAGAAATTTTTTCCGTTTGATCCATTACAGTATGTGCAACTGATTTCTTGAAAGAAAGAATATTAAATTGTGCGCTAAGCGGAAATTCATCGCGTATAGGTAAATGTCTATATACTCACAGAAGACGAGTCTCATTAAAAATTTGTCTGAAATTCATATCTTCATTAATAACTCGACGACACAAATCTCGCTTGAAGTTCCTAATTTTTAATTCTTTCAAATTTGGTGGATGTGAGTGCCCTTTGGTTAATGTGAAGTTTCCATTTGTTTCACTACCACGACCAGGACATTGTCCTCTTTTATATAACTTGCACACGTACGAACTGCAAAATAAAATCTAAATTGATTTTACACGTAAATATTTAAATTAGGATGATATATGCATTAAGGGGATACGCATGAATTGTCATACCTACCTAAAAATTAAAAATATAACTACATATATCTGTTCCTCATAGAGAATATATCTCTTGCGAATTGTTTTGAGAAAAGAAAATTTATCTAATTAATAATAATTTACCAGTTTCAAATTTAATACATTATTTCTTTTTTTAACAAATTTTATACTTGAGCAATTCCATGTGAAATAATCGACGATTTTTTGACATTATTAGCAATTTTCTTGAAACTTTTTTTCTTTGTAGCTATAAGGATAAGATATAATAAAGTGATTTTGATTATTTCGAAAAAATTTTGAAAATGTTCAAATTTGAAAATTTAAATACTAATTTTTTAAAATTAAGATAACTCCAGTTATTTTCAATATTTTTTCAAAATTTTTTTTTCAATTTCTTAGTATAACTAGTACTTTTTAAATAAATTTATTTGAAAAAAAAATTTTCATTAGGTATTTATTAAAAATTTTTTTTTCATTTTTGGAAAAAAAAATTTCTTTTATACTTCAATTTTTTGAACATTTTTCAAAAATCAAAATTTTGAAAAAATAAAATTTGTTCTGAATTGTACTCAGCGAGCACAATAAAAAAAGTCTATAACAATTTTTCAAAAAGTTAATATATTTTAAAAAATCACACTTTTTGACTCAAAACATTTGTTGAACCTTTTTGAAAAATCAAAAGTTTGGAAAAGTAAAATTTGTGCCGAATTGTGCGAATAAAGTCTCAAAACAATGTTTCAAAAAGTTAAATAATTATTAAAAATATCATAGGGGAAATTGGGGAATTGTGGATCACCTCCATTATTATTTAACATGACTTTACAGCACTTTACAATTATCTATAAAGGCGCTCTCACAGCTAGTGGGAAGCATACAAATTTGAATTTACTGTCTCTTTCACTCTAATTGATTTTCTCTCTTACTCCAATTACTGCCTGCGCAGGCAGGCAGAGCTGTGAGAGCTCCATAAGTCGTAAACAACAACCAACTGAAAATTGCATTCAAATATTTATTTTGGGCGTTCATGTTTTTATTCTTTTTACAAGGATTTTTAAGAATTGCCTAGTTAAAAAAAAATTTTTAATACATTTTTTCTTTTTTTTCACTTCGACACAAAAAAAAAATTTGCATGAAATTTAATTGAAAAAATAATACTAAACTTTTGTAAAATGAAGCTTTCGGGGAATTGTTAGCCACTATTTTTTTAAAAGTATGCAGGTACATAATATTAAAATCATTCATAGCTATAATAGTTATTTACTTAAAACAATTCAATTTATTGCAATGAATGAGATCGAGCTATTGTAAAACTGTTGTAAAATTGTTATAGACTTTTTTTATTGTGCTCGCTGAGTACAATAATTAAGCACAAATTTTGATTTTTGAAAAATAGACTTTTTCGTTAATTTCTTGAAAAATTATCGCGATCCCACTATAAAACTTTTACGAAAAATTTCTTATTACTTTTGGCTCTCACTATAAAAAAAAATTTTTTAAATCGGAGGGGGGGGTGTTTTTCAAAAAATAAAAAAAAAATTTTTTGTTGAAAAATTTTTAATAAATAATGAAAATTTTTTGTTCAAAAAAATTTATTTAAAAAGTACTATGTAGATACACTGAGAAATTGAAAAAAAAATTTTTGAAAAAACATTGAAAACAACCGAAGTTATCTTAATTTTAAAAAATTAGTACATAAATTTTCAAATTTGAATATTTTCAAAATTTTTTCGAAATTTTCAAAATCGTCTTCACTTTATTATATCTTATCCTTATAGCCACAAGGAAAAAAGTTTCAAGAAAATTGCTAACAATGTCAAAAAATCGTCGATCATTTCACATGGAATTGCTCACTTTGAAATAAACCTAAAAAAGATTCCTCCCTTTCGAAGAATGGGCAGGAAGACAATTTTAATCCTTCTCGGAATTTTTATTTCTTCCAACAAGGTACAAATGTGCATCATTAGTTGCACATTAAAAATATTATTGTCGATATATCATAAAGAAATAAAAATGTTATAAAAGAATTCTATTAATTTTAATTTAATAAATACTTTACATATAATTGAAGAACATATCGAATGTGGGATTGACAAGGTCGATGCGATTTTTCCATTGAAGCTCAATGTAAAAATCTAATCGACTTTGACATCGTCTTAAGTAAGTTTATGAATAATTCCCTATCATATTTGGGGTCGCTCATAATCTACGTCACACTCCTAAGAGTGGAGGGGTGTCAAGCTGTGTGTGACGAAGTGTGGAAAAAAAATTTTTTTGTATGTAAAAATGTGACGAAAAGGGGGGGGGGGTAAAAATCAGACCGAAAAAGCGTGACGTAGTTTGTGAATGATCCCTTTTTAAAGTTCTTAAAATGAGAATGGTTATTTCAATATACTTCATCGCACACATCTAGTGGAGAATTCTTTTGAAAGTTTTAGGATTTTGTAAATAACTTTATAATGTAACAAACGAATAAATTAAGATTTAATTAATTTGTATATACCCTTCGATGCATTCCTCTTGAATACATCAGTAAAGATTTATTTAATTTAAACTTAATGAAACGTCGAAATAAGTTAAAACCTCTAAAACTCAGGATTTTCTCCACATGTACACGGAAAAGTTTTTGGGAGAGCAGTCGTCTCTCGCTTTTCCGTGTATGTTTTCTTGTATTAGAAAAATCCCTGCGTCTATACGTCCGACTAGCCGGATAAAAAAATTTGTCCGGGTACTGTTAGCCGGACGCAATAAATTCGTCCGGATACTGTCTAGCCCGATAAATTAATGAAAGGAATTTTATCTGTATATAGTAAAAATGAAACTGAAGTTAACAATGTTGATTCAACGAAAAAATGTTTCTCTGAAAAGTTCAGGATACAAATTTTTCTTAATAAAATTGTTCATGTAAATGATGGGGAAACATTAGTTCTTATTTTTTTGTGACGGATTTTCTAAAAATCACGAAATTTCAACTAAAACCAAAATTATTGTTTCTTTGCCTTGAAAGCAATTTTTTTCTCTTCACGATTATCTATTTTAATGTCAGAAACCATTTAGAAAAAATTTTAAGAGGATGTAAGGCAGGGAATGCAGTGAATTTGAATTTTTTTTGTCACAGATTTTCCGAAAATTCCGAAATTTCAAGTAAGTTGTTAATTTATTTTAATTATTTAGTTTAATTAATTTTCTTGACTTGGAAGCAATTTTTTTCTTTTGATAATTATTTATTTTAATATCAGAAGCCATTTAAAAAAGATTTTAAGAGGATCTAAGGCGGGGAAAGCAGTGATTTTGTATTTTTTGTCGTGGATTTTCCAAAAATCCCGGAATTACAATTAAAAAACAAAAATCACTACTTTCCCCGACTTGGATCCTTTTGGATTTTTTTTAAATGGCTTCTGACATTGAAATAAATTATTATCAGAAGATCAGAGATTTTTGGAAAATCCGTGCCACAAAAAATTCAAAATCACTTCTTCCCCGATTTGGAACCGCTTAGGAATTTTTTTAAATGGCTACTGATATTAAAATAAATAATTATCAAAAGAAAAAAATTGCTTCCAAAGCGAGGAATTAGCAATTTACTTGAAATTCGGGGTTATTTTGAAAAATTCGTGACAAAAAAATGAAAACCACTTCTTTCCCCGCCTTGAATCCTCTTGGACTTTTTTAAATGGCTTCTGACATTAATATGTTAAGTCTAAATGTAATAAAATATAATTGATTTAAATAAAATAATTTTTTTTAAAAGAATAATAGTTCTATATAAATGTTACAGTTACTATAAAAGTTTAATCAAAATTATAATGTTGAATAATTTGAAACCCGTGTAATCCTGAAGAAGATGAAAATTCAACTGGTAAAATTGTTATATATTCTAGTTGTCATTTATTCAAATGCTGAATTTTTCAAAAGGTAACTTATTAAAATATTTATGTTATGCAAAACTTTATTTTCTCGAACCATTATTAACTCAAATTACTATAAAATATATTTTTTAATGTTTATAAAAATGTCATATGACATAATGTTTACTGTAACAAATGTTAATTGCAAATACATAATGTTTTTATACTCGAATTACCACTTTTACAATGTTAAAAAATCCAAATGGAATTTTGATCTAAAAACATTGACTACCAATTATTATCATCTTCTTGAGGATTACACGGGTTTCAAATTATTCAACATTATAATTTTGATTAAACTTTTATAGTAACTGTAACATTTATATAGAACTATTACTCTTCTTCAAAAAAATTATTTTATTTAAGGGTTAACACCACTCTAGAGGCAGAAAAGAAGACCAATTTTTGATGATTTGTTTTGGGAAAATGAAAAAAGGTATAGGTTTTCGTTTTGGAGGGTTTGTTAAATACATATTGAAGTGTAGAAAAAAATTTTTATTTTAAATTTTATAACAAAATGGCGACGATAAATTTTATAGTAACAATCGACTAATCTTTTTCTTAACAAAACGTCCGGAAAGATTTTTTGAAAAGTTTAAGTCCTGGAACAGAAAACAAAGAAATTTCATGATGTATATAATATACACGGAGAAAAATATAAAATAACTTTTACTACTCTTATAGTAAAAAATTTCCGGTAAATTTTTTACTATAAAAGTAGTAAAAGTTACTTTATATTTTTCTCCATGTAAACTTTGGAAGTGCATAAGGGTTTTTTATATATCAATTTTTGTAAAAATCGCGCACTTTTTGAGTACAATAAACGATTTTTTGCCAAAGAGTAATAAAAAATAAAGTTTACATCAAATTAAAAAATCAGTATGTAGTTCCAAAGTTTATAGTATATTTATAGTTTGTAAAATTTCTTTACTTTTTGTTCCAGGACTTAAACTTTTCAAGAAACCTTTCCGGCCGTAAAAAATAGTCGATTTTGAATATGAAATTTACCGCCGCCATTTTGTTATATAATTTAAAAAAAATTTCCACACTTCAATATGTATAATTAATAAATCCTCCAAAAAGAAATCCTATTCTATTTTTCATTTTCTCAAAATAAATCATCAAAGATATAGGTCTCTTTTTCTGGCTCTAGAATGGTGTTACCCCTTAAATAAAATATATTATTTAGTAAATGCGAATCGGATAATTTGCTTATTTGCTGAAAAATAAATTCTATGATAAACTCACTTTATTAACATTTAAAACTTTTTAAATGGATAAAACTACGATTAGAACTTTTTAAATTCCGGAAATATACAGGCGTCCCAAAATATTTTTGTGAACAATAATTTTTTTAAGACTTACAATCTTCAAAAAATATTGTATTCTTAATTTATAGACATTTTTTAAATAAATAAATAAAAAAAGTTATATAAATAAATAAATATTAGTCTTCTATTTACATTATTTATTTAACAAATATGTGTTTGTAAACTCTGCATAGAATATTTTTTGATGTTTATTTATCTAAAAAAATTTTATTATAAAATATTTTTTGTAAATATTTAAATAAAAAAGCAAAAAATTAATATAGGTAATAATTATAGAATGACAATAATTATAATTGTTATTACTATTATTATGCATATTATGTTTTCGCATTTAGTTATCAAATTAATTTTAAAATTTAACTACATAACTTAAAAAAGGAAATACCCTTTAAAGTTTTTGTGTTTTAAATATTTTGTAGAAAAAAACATAAAGTATCTCCATAACCTAAAAATGTCAAAAACATTCAAGGAATATATTATACTTGTAAAAATCTAATAGACGGACGAATTATAAAGTTCATTATTTTATCCGGATACTGTCAAACGCTCATCACCAGTACATATAGTAAATAGCCGGATGAAATATTTTGGGAGCTATATGTCCGTATATCCGGACGTTTAGACAAAATATTTCGTCCGACTAGCCGGACGTATAGACACTTCGTAGAAAAATTGTCGAGTTCCCAATGGAAAGTGGCAACTCATATCAGTTTTTTTATGATAAATAAAATTATATTTTTCATTAAAATGAAAAACATTTATATTTTTAGAATTGAGCAGTAAACAATTTATTTTTTCACAATGCATTACAATTCTTAAAGTGTAAGGAGATTCTCACTACACAGAATGTATGACAAAAGATAAATTATTGGAATTTTTATAAAGAAAAATTGCAAGATAAAATTAAAAAATTTTTTTAACATTAAGTAATAATAATTATAATATTATATATAGGTTTATAATTATGATTTTATGTTTCATACTTACATTATATTTTCAGTTTTACTATTAATATTATAAAGATATCCATCCCAAACATGGTCTTTAAAAAATCTGCTAACATTAAATTGTTGATTAGCCATATTGAAAGAAAAGAAAGAAATAGCCCAATACAGAAAACACTTTAGTTTATCGTAACTATTCTTTTAATTCTAATAGTTATTTATATGTGGTAGAAAATAAAAAAGCATGAAGTAGAGTATATGTATGAAAATTCTTTCTCTCTAGGAATAAGATGCATGAGATATGGCCTAAGCACAACTGAGTCGGGTGTAGGAGACGACGACTGGACTGGGCACTGGGGGATATGAACTTCCTAACCTAAAAATATATGTAAGCGCGAACTCACGAATATATATATATCTGTCCTTTACTAATTCAGAATCGCCTTCACACCGAGATGTGAGGGTGTTTCTGCAATAGCTTGAAAATACATTTGTTTTGTCAAATTTAAAGTAATTGCATATTAATTATTATTAAATTTAAGGATTTTAAGTAAATTCATATGCAAAATGTGCAATTATTTTTAATCAGACACAACAAATATATTTTTAAGATATTTTGATATTTTTTTGTAAATGTATCCAAACAAATTTCGACAGAATTTTAAGGAGGTTTTACAATTAGTCCTGATGTATGAAAAGTGCGATTACACCTCTGCAGGCAGCCTGCCAGCATAATTAGTAATTAGTTATGCAATTAGGATTAATTAATTAATATTTTAACATTTAATTGACTAATAATTAGTAATTACCATAAATATTAATTTTAAAAGAGTACACCCTACTGAAAATCCCTGTACAAGATCATGTACCCGAACACGCACATTCTCATGTGCAGGATCACGGATCCGTTCCTGTACAAGTTCTTGTGTATGATCAAGTGGCGGGAATTGGAACAGTGAAAACGTACATGAACTCGCACATGATCATGCACGAAAATTTTATTCGCACAAGAACTTGTACAAGTTCATGTACATAACCAAAAATTATTGAATTTTAAGGCACAGGAAATTGTGTGTGATCATGGACAAAATTTCTTCTTGTGAGAGAACGTGTGCAAGAACAGGCACATGTTCTTGTATAAATTAACGTGTAGTTTCTGCACTACATTCTTTCTAGTACATTTTCACGTGCAGGATCATGTGTGTAGTTTCGAAAAAGTAAAATAACCCTATAGCTGACCACATACAAGATCATGCATTATAATTTAGGGTCAACATTTAAAACGAAAAGTGAACTCGTACATGAACGTGTGCGAGTTTATCCTCAAGCAATTTTCCGGATTTTTCTAGTATATGAACCTATACAGTTTCTTGCACTTGATCTTATGTAATGAATTTTCCGAAAACAATTTCATGTACATGAACCCGAGCACTATAATATTAAGAATAAGAGATCTCGTGCAGGAACTGTTACAGGAACTTGTACAAGATCTTTTAAGTGTGATTTTGCAGGAAAACTCTAGGAAAGGAATATGCACAAGATCCTAAATATGTTTCTACACTGGATCTTGCATAATATCCAGTGCAGTAACATGTTTATTATCATTTTGCATGGTTTCTTAGAAACATTCTGAACATTATTGTTTAAAGTATAGATTTAATTATTACACACAATATAACTCGGTTTGACAAAAAGAAATAATTTTCTGACGGATTTGTATTGTTCTTACAATAATAATACATTAGGTACAAAAAAGATATTTACAAAACATATGAAATAACTTTAAATTTTTAATTTCTAAACTTTTCAAGAAAATACTATTTTAGTATTTAAATAGATTCAGAAATATATCTGAAATTTTCATTATGCACCGCACAGTATATTAAAAACAGAACTTTTATGCTTACTTTATTTAATACATATTTACGCAATAAAAGTTTTAAACGTGTTTTGAGATATATAAAAATACAAAAAGTAATAAAATATTTATTAAAAACTCGATATTCCAATTGCTATATAAGATAGCAGATAATTTCCAATTAATTTAGGTTTTTCCAATGTTAAAAACAGAATAATCTAATACGACAATAAATTTGGTACTGCAGAAATATAACAATTTTCGTTAGGAATATCAATGCAAACGCTGATTTTATGTATGTCATGAATGAAAATCGATGTTATTTCTGAATCTATTTCCTCGATAATCTGTAAAGTTCTATGATTTCTGGAAAACGCATTTTTTGTCCGTAAAACTTGTACTAACGCATATTCTTTGTTCAACTCTCTATCAACAATAAACTTAAAAATGTTTGCATAACTACCATTATGAAGAAGAACAAATGCATTATCAGATCGTTGATTGATTCTTTCTGATGACAAATAAAGACATCCATTTTTTACCATTTTAGAATAACAAACAGAATTTTCAGACAGTTCTAACTTTATCTTCCATGCGTCTTCCACAGCACTAATCATACCAAAGTATCTAGCTTTTTGAGTTTTTAATGTGTTTTGAACTTTTGCATGACCTAATGAATCGTAATAATGCTTCATTTCTGTTGAGCAATTGTCATAAACCGCTTTTTTTACAAATAAATGACTAAAATTGAAAGCGACATGTCGAGCAACCTGATGGTGGACGCCTTTAGCTGAATGAATTGTTTTTAATAATTGTCCATTTCCACTTTCAAATCCGTAACAAGAATGGGCGAAAAGCGGACCCCAATTAAAAACGCTTCGGGCTAAATGTAAAAGAATATGAACATTAAAGGTCATAGCTACACTAGAATACAGATTTTCAGTATCTGCAACAAACTTGTGCAGTAATTTATCTGCATGGTTCAGGTCATCAATTGTAATCCTTTCTTTTGATAGAATATAAAAAGCCTCAACAAGAAGGAGCCAATGCATTATATATTTCGAATCCAAAAATAATGAAATAATTGGTATGCTGTAATACAAAATCCAATTTTCCCATTCTCTGGCCTTCCAAAATTCTTTGTCATCCAGAGAACGGGAAAGGCGACCAACTTGGCAAGGAACTTTAATTTTTGTCATAATAGAATTTATTTCAATAAGTTTATCTTTAGTAAGATACGCAGAGGACACGCTTTTAGTACCAAACCAAATGTGGGTGAAAAGTTTACCCACATTGCTAACAATATGCATCGGATCAGGTACAAAGCCATCGATTATATCAAAATTATTTAGATTGATTAATTCGGATGGATGTTTAATACCGAAACATGGTTTATTTGGAGTTGCTATTTCCATGTGACGAAGCGTGTCTTGTACGGTTCGCCTACTAACAGGTGCATCTAGTAATGGATATTTTTGACTACCTCCATTTTTTGTTGTTGGATTCGACACCCATTGCCCAGGATGCAAACACCAAGGGCAGCCATATTTCCCATTGAATTGGCAAAAACCTTGCATTGTTGGCCTACAAATTGAGTCCACGCAACAACATAATGAATAAACTTTAACAGAAAGCACTTTTTCTTTTACTTTACATTTGACTCCTTCTGCAGACAACTTATTCATGTTTGCAACGAAGGGCTTTAAGAAGACATTCATATTAGGTTTACTTTTTCCAAACCATAAAGCGCAAAGAATTAATTCATTGGTTCTTACTTGATACGGCAACTCATTAATTTGTAAAAAAAGAGGCCATATTGAGTAAGCAGAGCTCTCGAATAATGGCGCACCATCTGTATTAAACGTAGTCGTTAAATATTGATGCCTGTCATTATCGTCTAAACTATTTACAAACGCTCGATACATTTGACCGTCATATATATCTTTAAACACATTATTTTCGTATCTTCGTCGATTCATAACATTATAGTAGTAATCGCTATTTGTTTCTACTAATTCCGAGATTTGTGAATTAATGTCAAAATAAACAAAGAAGTCATTGTAAGAAGAACTTTTAACTTGAACGTCTAAATCACAAAAAGTACATTTGATCGATTTGTCAGAACGTTTAAATATACCTATATAAGAACATTGAGGACACATTCCGTGAAATGTTGCGTTACTTGACGGATTGAACAATGTATTAATTAAATATCGAGATTCGGGCAAAATGGGTGATGAAAACATAGAATTTATGAGCAAAAATAGTTGAGTGACGGCAGTAAGTGATAGAGAATGAGTTACTGCAAATTTCAAGAGTATCATTAAAAGTTCCCCTAAAGTTTTGTTGATCGGTTGGCTTATGATTTCGGAGAATTCATGATTGTTGATAAGCGTATTAAGTTTTTTGAAAGGTGAATTATTTTCTCCATCCTTATTGAAAAAAACATTACTGAAGTCATCTGTCATGTTCAAAGCCTCCTCCATTTCTTGTAAGTGTACATTACTGACCTAAAAATAGTTATCATTATTTAAAAAAAATAAAATTAATAGTGATGATAAATAAGGTATTACTAATAAACTATTTTAAGGAAAGAAGAAACATTTTTATGTTAATATATGATCTATATTTGTAGGTGACACTTATTTTAGAAAAAAATGGCGTTTTCTAAAATAGAAAAAAAACACTGAATTATATATTTTTAAAAATATTTTTCAATTTGTTAATCCTAAAATATGGTAAATGTACTACATAAAAAAGAACATTTAAACAAATTTAAGTAATTACAAAGAATATCAAAAGCGTTTTTATTAGTACGCCGCAGTTTTTTTTGGAAAAAATAATGTGTATTTAAATACTATTTTGCGAGTTTCTTCTTTTAAATAAGTAAATTTTACTAATAAATAATCATTTCTACTAATTTTTTAGTGAAATTTACTAATTTGAAAGCAAAAAGTCAGTAACTAATGCAAATTAGTAAATATTTTTACTAATTAAAATTTAGAGAGTGCTTATAAACAATTTTGTAATTTCTACATACAACAGTTATTCATAAATAACTTTAAATACAATTTATTGATAAAATAATAGAAATATAAAGAACATCGATTTAAGAAACATCAATCGAAATTGTTTTTAAATAATTGAATTCTTTTGGAAATTTCTATTAAGGTACTACTACACTTTAGAAGGCTCTTAAAAGACCAAAATTAAAAAAAAATTTCTTAGGTCTTTTATTATAAATATGAAAAAAACATTTTTGTCTATATTAGTGCATATTTGGAGAACAAAAATAATGGTTTGTTTTTAATTTTTATTTAATAGCATAATCTGCAGACAGCATTCAGATCGAAACTCCAAAAAGTTAGTTGTCCAATTGCGGACAGTTTATCTCAAGATTGACAAATCGGAAACAAAAAATTCAAACTGCTTTTTAAAAAGCAGAAAAGAAAAGCAGGAAGGTGTCTTGCATAGAAATCCCACCAATATTGAAAAATCGACTAAAATAAAGAAATAGCAGATGTTTCAATAATTTGTTTAAAAACACACTTGTTTTTCAGTATTTTTCTAATCTGCAAAAATGTTTTTTTTTAATTTTTTGACTATTTTCTGGTGAATTCACACACAGGACATGCTATCAAACAAAACGACTTATTATTTATTAAAATCGGTTCAGTAGATACAGAGATAAAGTGTCCGCAATTTGAAAAAAACGTTATTTTGAGAAAAACGCGTTTAAACCTTATATGTATCGTTAGAGGCCATCCATAAATTACCTAAAATTCTTTTGCAAATTGAAACCCCTCCACTTTTTTTATGTCAGACACTGTTACATACATTAGCACTAATGCTTCTACTGGTCTTAACAAAAAGCTGGACCCCACCATCCCCTAAAAAACTTACTTAATTTGTAAATGGCTTTTTATATTTATTGAATAATTTTTAAGAAATTTACTTTTATTGTTTGCAATTAGTTATGAATACTTTAGGAGGCGTTTTCGGAAGTTATAAGGAGTTAAAAAATACAATAAAAAAAAATAAAATTTTTAAAATTCTAAAGTGTAGTAGTACCTTAAAAATAATTGATATACCTACAAATTATTGAATTAAGAAAATTTTTTGAAAATATTTGAAATTTTGCAATGAAGTTGAATTGAATTTTATTACTTTCGAAAGTAGTTAAATTACTGCAAAGAATTTGATGCTAAATTTTGAAATAATTGATTTTTGCAAAAAAATATATGCAAATTCTATTTTAAATAATTGAATTAATGTAGAAATTTTTTTTTTAAATAATTGAAAGTTTGTGAAGAATTTTTTAAAAACTTTTGTTTAATAATTAAATTCATTCGTGAAATTTTATGAAAATAATACAATATTAAAAACCATCGAAGCAAGAAAAAGTTTTTAAAATAATTTGAAATTTTGCCATGATTTTTATTAAAAAATTTTAAAAATATTTAAATTCTTGTGATGAATACTATTATTTATATTAAAATCATTGAATTTTGCAATGAATTTTATTAAAACTCCACAAAATAATTGAACTTTGTCAAAGATTATTGTTATTTATTTATGAAGTTAATTGGAATGTTAACCACAATTTTCTTTTTGATTTTTTGAAAATAATTGAATTTCTGAGAAGAATTTAATTAATTTTTAAAATAATTGAATTCTTGTGATGAATTTTGTTATTTATAAAAATAATTGTATTTTGTAATGAATTTTATTAAAGTACCTGAATATAATTGAATCTCGCCGAAGAATTTTTATATTTATAAAGATCATTGAAATATTGACGAGAATTTAACTATTAAAACATCAAGGAAAAAAATCTCACTTTTAAGAATTTTAATTTTTCAAGGTTTTGCAATAAAATTCAAGTACTATTCAAGGTTTTCAAGGTAGTTGAACACCCTGTTACTACTCGAATAGAAAAACTAAACATGAATTTTTAAATTCTATGCAATGTAGAGACAAAAGTCTGATCTTATTTATATAGACTACATTATTGTACAATAAAATTTTATTTTTTCTATTATGACGAATAAACTCGATTTTATAAATGTTAGATTGTACTAAATATTACTTAAAAATTTAATATAATTTTCGATAATGCTTCCTCCACGAGGAAGCACATTTTTTTGCTGATTTTAAAGAGGAAGCAAAATGTTCATGTAATGAACATCAGATTCTGGATTTACAACTTGTTTTAACTTTCATGCTTTTGAAAATATTTTTTTATAAATTAAAAAAAAAGATTGAATCAATTTGGAAAGAAAATAGAAGCTTTTAAACTTTCTTTGGGGTTGTAAATCAACCATGTATGTATCGAACATATTTGTATATGAAGTATGTACTTTATAAATATGTATTTTAATAATAATCCTACACAGTATTGAAGATTTTCTGAAGCTCGACAGGACCACGTTCAGCAAAGTTAGAAACATTGAGTGGCGATGTTCATGGGAGAATGTGTAGATATTCAAATATCCACATAAAAAGAATATTAAATATCAACCTTAAGCCTTAATCAATTAATTAGCAAACGAAATTTCAATAGATATCTATGCGAATATCGCATAATATTGATATAATATTGACTGATCATCGCAAGTAAATATTTGCAGAATAATTTTCGCATAACGTTGATATTTAATATTCCTTTTATGTAGACATTTAAACATCCACACATTCTTCCATGAACGACGTCCTGTTGAGTTTCAGGAAATCTTCGGTGCTGTTTGGGAAAATGATATTAAAACGTTAAATAAAAACTTTCTTTGGAAAATTCTTAAGTATACTTCCATTTCTAAGTTGTCATTGGAAATAATTGTATTATAATCGTTTTAAAAAATAAATGTAAATAATATAGGCGAAGACAGTACCTCGTTTAAAAGATTTTTGACATGAAATTCCTCTTCAGCAGAATCTATATCATCTACTATTAAATGAAGTGATGTTGCATCTGCATTACTGTCATCATTTACAGAAGTTGTATGACTTGGTCCATAATCTCCGAAAGAAGATGTTCTTTTCCTTTTGACGTGAATTTGGAATTTCTGCAATTGCGAATGAATAATTGAAGTAATTTATTATGTAAAACATGTGTTTCTATTTCATTTAAAATTTTTCTTTTTTGTGAATTTATAATTTGGAAAATTATTTTCTGAAAATAAAATTATCAAAAATTAGAGTAGACTGCGGGACGAGATCAACACTTTTTCACTATTTGAAATGTATACGTAGCTCTAAATCTAGGACCAATATAGACAAAAAAAGTTTGAAAGATAGGCGCACGCATGACGGTCCCCTATAGATTATATGGTATAAAATTTTAATAGACACACGGAATAGTAAGGTACTACCTATACTAAATTCGCACAGACTATAGTCACGCTTCAAAGGCATATAAAAACATACCGAAAAAGCGCGAACCCACGGTTTTTGGGTATTAATTCATGCTTTTGAAACATGACTATAATCTCTCCGTCCAAAATTTTAACTGGTAGAATGGACTTTTAACAGACTTTATTTCTGCAAATTAGTATATCTTAGAACTCGTGAGTACAAAAATATTTTACAAACAAATTATTGCAACTTAAACATTCAGTAAAATGAATTTTTAAATGAAAAAAGTTATAATTGAGAGTATTTTTAAGAATATAATTTTTTGTTCAACTGAAATTACTTCAAATTTTATATTGATTGGTGACAAGAAATCCAATTAAATTTCAGTTTATATATATATATAAATATTTTGGGAAATATTATGGGAAAGCCCAAATTTTCCACGAGTTTCGCGGGATATATATTCTTGTGAAACATAATGACAAAGAAGTATGTTTTACCTCTTCTGTTGTTAATGTATTTCTTTCTTCCGTTATTACATCTTCGTTTGCAAGTTGTGACGTTACCTCATTTTCTTCTGTTATTGCTTCTTCGATTGCGAATTGTGGCGTTCCTTTATCACAGTAAAGTTGAGATTTATCTTTAAATCGATCAAAATATTCCTAGGACATTAAATTAAATAATATTATTTTATATTACGATTAGAACAGTTGAGAAAAAGTAGAAATTTTCAGCCCTAACTTCAGTTTATAAAAAATTACAACAATTAATTGTTTAAACAATTTAATAAATTGTTATACTTTCTTTCATACTTAAGAAACACTTAAACATTATTTTAATAAGTTTTTTGATTAATTTACTTATAACCAATGAAGCTAATAAAAAATATTATTTATGATTTTCTATAAAAATAATTACCTTAATGTTTGCGTAGAATTCAATTAAATTCTTTTTAAATAATTGAATTCTTTTGGAAAATTGTTTTAAAATGGTAAATATTGAAAATCATTTAATTCAGAAAAATTTTATTAAAATTTTTGAAAATTATTTAATTTCGGATAATAATTTTATTGTTAAAAAAAATAATTAGAAATGTTTTAACATATTTGAATTACTTAATCATTGTAACTCTAACAACACTCCCCTATCTACTATTTTAATGAAATTTTTCAAAAGAATTAAAATATTTTTAAAAAATATTGATAGAATCCTAAGGAAGCATTACATTATTTTAATAAATAATAAAAATTTCACAGGAATTTAACTATTTACAAATTTTTATAAATTTTTTGTCAAGTATTCAGTTATTTTCAGAAATAATAATTTTTTTACTGGGATTCAATTATTATCATACACTACCGTCGGGAATTATCGGTACGACTGCACGCGCACAGCCCAAAAACATACCAATCTTTAAATCACGATTTTTTTGGAAATGAAAATGTCGGAAAATTAACAAATATACCATTCGAAATTAATTCTGTAGAATTAATTTTTTTGAAAAGTGTAATTGAATTTTTTTAAAATTATTTGAAGTTTTTATTTTTTAAATATTGAATTCAAGAATTATTTACGAATAATCGAAATTTCGTAAATTTGAATTGTTGTAGACAAATGGGTTTGAAAATTCTTAAGGAACTTTTGCAAAAATTATTAAAAATAATAAATAATTGAATTCTTTCGAAGAATTCTAATAAAGATTTTGAACATATAATTACATTTTTCGAAAAATTTACTTAAAATTGTATTTAAAAAATTGAATTGTTCCCAAGAATGATATTATTTATCAAAATAATTGTATTTAATTTCAAGAAACATTCAATTATTCAATAAATAATTTATTTTTGTATTTAAATAATTGAATTCTCGTAGAATTTTTTAATTTAAATTAAAGACTGACTTTTTGCTTTTGAATTAGCAGATTTTACTAATAAATAGTCGTTTCTACTAATTTAATAGTAAAATTTACTAATTCAAAGAAAAAATTCAGTCACTAATTTCAATTAGTAAACATTTTTACTAATTGAAATTTATATTTGAATATAAATATAAAAACGCTATTATATAGCGTGAATTTTTAGAAAGAATTGAATTTTGAAAAAGTTTCAAATGATAATCTTTGAATGTTTGAATTTTTTATACTTAAACTAAAAATTGTGTGATATTTGATTTAAGAATTTTTGAATAATCGATAAAATTTCGAAAAATTGAATTGTAAACAAAAGGACTTTAAAATTTTCAAAGAAATTTATCAAAAATTATTAAGAATAATTAATTTAATGAAGAATTTTAGTTAAAAATTCGTGGAAAACAATAATTGAATTGAAATTATGAAAGTAATTTTGAATCAGTTACAGTAACAATATTCTTATAATAAAACATGAAGATATCGATTTCTCCGAGTCGAAGACTTGCAGTGATCGATTTCCTCATATTTTATAGCAATTTTTTATAAGTTAATTAATTTCAAAAAGGTTTGAATTTAAAATTTTTGAAAATCTTATAGAAAAATTATTATGACTAAATATTTATTTAGAAAAGATAAATATAACAATGCGGAATACAGTATTATATGAAAGTTCCATGTATTCGTAAAAATGTATTGGAATTATTTAATTTTGTAAAATATAAATGTAGTTTTGAAAACTTGGAAAAATTCCGTTTTTTAACCTGGAAATGTCAGGAAATTTGAAATGAGCAAAAGCGTGGCAACCCTGATAATAAACTTTAGAATACTTAAATACCTCATATTCTTTTATATGTGCAGGATGAGAAGCTTTTCTTCTAAAAAGTGTAGATCGTGGAATCGAAACATTTGGGTGTTGTAGATATCTTTTGTAATTTAAAGGTTTTTGCTTCCACATATTAACTGCAGGACCTAAAATTTGAAACATATATTAGTAAATGCAGATATACTTCATTCAGATAATAAATTTTTTTATTTGCTTTAATTACTACAGAAATCGTTAGTATTATTTTATTATTAACATCATCTTATTGCACAATTATAAAGAACACAGTCAATTTTTTTAATAAAAATTCCTTTCCTTAAAACCTAACAAGGAGAACAATCTGGTAGGATTACTGTTTACTAATAGAAATTATTAATTACATTAAATTACGAAACTTTTCATGTACTTTTCGATAGATTCTTTGATGCTAAAATTATTAATATATAAATTTATAAAATATAATTAATTAATATTAAGTAATAATCTAATAATACATCATAATACAGCTATCTACCTCTACCTTTAACCATATGGAAAAGTTTATTTTTGATTAAAAAGAAATAAAAAATCATAACATTGAAAAAATCAAATAATCATGACAAATTTTGTTTTAAGAGAATTTCATTTCAAAATCAATCAAGGTCTTAGTGTGGAAGAACTTTCATTTACTCCATCCATAGAGTAAATAAAAACAAAGATAATCAAAATATGGAAGGTCGCATAAGACGTTTTTTTTATACGAATCCCGTGCTCTCTGATGAATATAGAAACTTTAATAATGCCAAACTGATATTGTAAAGGACAACTTGAAAAAGACAAAAATATTGGTTTATACTAAGCGAGGAACAATTTTTTTAGTGTAACCGAAACAAGATAACTAGGTATTTTCATAACGGTTTCAGAATATTTAAAAGAACAAAGTTTTAAAAAATATCCGAAATTAAATAAAAAATAAATAGTAAAATAATTGAAACGAAATATTTTACCACGTATCTTCGATAGTGCAGAAAGTATTAAAAATTTCACAATATATAATTTTTGTTTACTTTCATTAAAAAAAGTATTCAAATAATAATTTTGTTTCGCAGGTATTTGTATAAAAATTATTTTAGAAACTGAAAAATTTGTTACTTATATCTAAATATATTATTTTAATAATATATATCTTTATATCTAAACTAATTACTTGAATTGGGTATTTTTTATTTTCTTTTTATTGTTTCTTTGAGAGTTTACTAATTTTACATTTATAAATATTTTATTATTTTTAATTTGAAGTTAACGAACGTATTATTTTTAAAAATATATTTATCACCAACACACATATCTTATACAAAATCTACTCTAAGAAACAAAAACAAATGTACTTACACAAACCCGCAGTGAACAAAAACTAATGATGATCCGATTCTTCCAATTACTTTTCACTCTTTTCACTCATACGGCGACGCGACAAAATTCATACAGTGATCACGTTTTGCTACGTTTTGAAAGGGGATGCAGAGTTTTAGTAGGGAGAGAAGGAAAAGTCAACAACCTGTCACTACGATCGGGGATCTGGTAACAATCTGGTGACTTTTAATCATTCTCTTCCTCCATTTTGTTTTTCTATTCTTTCTAACCTGTTAATTGAAAAAAGACAAAAAAGAAAAATGGAGGAAGAGAATGGGTCTCCACCAGATGGCGTATTGCTAAAAAGCCCATACCATTTTGGCGCTAATTTATATTACAACTGCGCATACTCAAAACAGTTCACGTGCGTGAAATTGTAAAAGAGTTTCAGGCAGGCGCAGTTACTTCCTTTTATCTCTGGCTTTGGGACTTGTCGAGCTCGAACAGAGGAAAACTAGTCTAAGTCTAGTGCAATCTAGTGCGGTTGGCAACATGTGCATTATTAAATTTGTTAATATACAATACAGAGAAGATAAAGAAACAGAAATTATTCCTGTCGACAGGATAGATAAGTGGGTCCCTATCAGCAAAACTGATTTTAAGAAAAAGTTTCCGACACCCCCTCAATTCGATGTGTTTTGGTACGAGCCTTTGGATCAGGAATGGGTCATCGTGAGTGCGATTATTCATCAAGTTGGAGGTAATATATTTACAAATTTTTTATTATTTTTACAAAGTACAATGTTACAATTTTTGTATTTTCAAAAATTATTTTTTTTAATTCTATAATTTGAAAATTTAATTATTGTAAAGTTTATTATTTTGTAATTTAATTCTGAAAAATCTAATTAATTTTTTCTAATTTTTTATTAGGTTTAAAAAAGAATAAAATTTAAATAATCAAAAAATATTTTCAAAAGTTAATGTACCAATGCTGTTTTTGATTTTTTTATAAACATTCAATCTTAAAAAATGGACGGAAACTGGAACAATAATTATAATAAACAATAATTCAAAGAAATTGACTAGATTGCTTGGTATTTTAATTTTCAGAGTTGCGTTTAAATTGAATTATTTTTAGTTTTTTTTTAGAAAATTCTTGTCAAAATTCAATGATTTAAAAATTTTAATTAAAATTTCTGTCGAAATTTCAATCATTTTCAAAAATTTTCGTCAATTTCATATGTAATTCTATTATTTATAAATTTTTTATAAATTTCTTCACAAGAATTAATTATTGTCAATAAATAATAAAATATTTTACAGGGATTGAATTGTTAATACTTCTAACCAACAATTCTGTAGAATTAATTATTTTGAAAAAGTTTAATTGAATTATTATCTGAAATTATTTGAAGTGTTTATTTTTTAATACGTATTCAATTGAAGAATTTCTGAATAATTGAAATTTCGTAAAATTGAATCGTAAACAAATGGATTTGAAAATTCTCAAAGAACTTTTTTAAACATTATTAAAGATATTTCATTTAAAGAAGAATTCTATTCTAAAATTGTAGAAAATAATAATTCAATTAAAATGATGAAAATAATTTTGAACTAATTACAGTAAAAATATTTCTATTATATATAATAATGATTTTATCACTCGGTTATCTATAATTTATTATAAAAAATGAAGAAACCAATCAATCAATTTCTTTGTGTTTTATAACAATTTTTTATAAGTGCTTTAATTTCAAAAAGGTTTGAATTTGAATCTTTTGAAGGATTTGAATTCCCATGGAAAAATAATAATTAAATATTTATTTAAAAAAGAAGTTATTGATGTTTTTGAATAATTTTACAATCTTTTTTAACAAGTAAAAATTTTGTATATATTTTTTCAAAAATAAATTAAAAAGTTCTTAAACAAAATTTGATTAATAACATTTATTTTACTTAAAACTTGTACTTTGTTCATGAATCGTAATTAAGAAGCAGAAAATGTTCTTTTTTGAAATCTTTTTCAAAGTGTAATAATAAAATTTAGACTCAATGTTATAGAATTCATGCGTTGTATTTTTTGTTTAGATTATTAACACCACAACATAATAATAATAATAATGTCTTATTATGTTTATAATTTAAATAATATAGATATCGTAAAGAATTTTATAAATTATAAGGTGGTTCATTCAACAGAATGCAGACCTCTAAAAATAATTAATTAACATTCAAATAATAAAAATATTATTATTAATAATTTTTTCTGGAAAAACAAAAATTCTAAAGCAAAACTTTCAAATTTTTCCATTTCTGACTATAATTTCTTTTTAAATAACTTAATTCTTTAAGGACTATCATAAAATTATTACTTAGAAATTATTTAATGAATAATTTTATTTATAGATTTCAAAATCAATTGAATTTTAAAAGAGTTGCTTTTGCAATTTTCATAAATAGATGAACTTCAAAAAAAATTAATTTAAAATTTTACAAAATTTTAATTTTGAATGAATTTTATTATAAATTTTGAAAAACTTAAATGTTTGCAAAAATGTTAAAAATTTAAATTATTCTGAAATTTTTTTAAAAGTAATAAATTTCTTTTCAGAAATTTAATGGTATATTAAAAAATTTAACGAAATTCTCGTCAAAATTTAAATTATTTAAAAATTTGTTGATAAAATTTTATATGAAATTTGAATTTTAAGAAACATTCAATATTATTCTATAAATTATTTTTTTGCATTACAAATTGTTGAAGAAATTTAATTATGTTGAAAAATAATACAATATTCTTCTGAGAGATTAAAATATTTTAACAAATAATAAAACTTTTCGCAGAATATCAATTATTTTTAATACAATTTTAAACAAATTTCTTGAAAAATGTAAAATTATTCTTTAGTTTTGTTAAAATTCGTCGAAAAAATTCACTTATTTATAAAATGAATTTGATAACATTCTTTACGAGCATTTAATTTTAAGAAACATTTAATTAACAAATTATTTATTTTTGTATTTAAATAGTTCAATTCCATTAGAATTTTTTAATAAAAATTGATTTAAGAATGAATTCTCGTAGAATTTTCTAATAGAATTTGATTTAAAATTATTAAATTTTAATTAAAATTTTACATAATAATATTGAATATTAAAACAGGGTGTCTAACGGTCAGGGAAGTCATGGGAAAGTCAGAGAATTTAATTCAAAGTTAGGGTAATTTCTATAAAAATTGAAATTTTTTGTAAACATTTTTGTAATCTAACAAAACTTTAAAGACTTATATGACTGTTTGTTACTATCATTAAATATTAATTTATTGGTAAATATGTCAGTTACCATATTTCTGTCCCAAGAAAGCAAAAATAAAATTAGTAAAAAGTCAGGGAAAAAGTAAAGAAATGTCAGGGAATTTTGTTCTCAATCCTTGTTAGACACTCTGTAAAAGCATTGAAGCATTCACCCTGTAAAAGCGTGAATTTTTAGAAATAATTGAATTTTGAAAAAGTTTCAAATTGAAATTTTTTAAAATCTGAATTTTTCATATTTTTAACAAACAATTCTGTTGAATTAATGTTTTTCGAAAAGTTTAATTGAAATTATTCGAAGTTTCTATTGTCAAATATATATTAATTATTAAAAGTTAATGTAAATAATATTTTATTTATAGAAGAATTTTAGTTAAAAATTCTAGAAAGTAATAATTGAATTGAAATGATGAAAATAATTTTTAAGAAGTTACAGTAAAAATATTTCTTACAGTACAAAATAATGATCTTATCACTCGGTCATCTTTAATTATTATAAATTGTTGAATTTCAAAATGATTTGAAGATCTTAATTCTTGTGGAAAAATAATAATGATTAAATATTTTTTTAAAAAAGAACTTATTACTGTTTTGGAATAATTTCACGTTTAAGAAGATTCGTAAATAAATGTAATAGAACATTTTTTTCGTATCTAATCATTTTTAGAGTGAATCGTAGAATATTCTTTAGGGACAAAGTCAAAATTTTGTCTGAATATCAATGAAAAGTCAGGGAAAAAAAATTAAATACTTTTGTGGCAACTCTGATTAAAATCGAATCATTTTATAGAAACTATATGATAAAAAATTTGAATTATATATGCAAGTTTTAGAAACAAATTAATTTTTGTCCTCTTTTTGTCCCCTTTTTGAGGAAAAAAATTCACCTTTTAACTTTTTTTGAGGGAGAAAGGTACTGTTATGCCTGAAATTGGCTTTTTTCATATTTACTTCCAATGTTCTACATCTAATTGCCCCTGATATCGATAATTTTTTAATACTTCCAGATTCTCAAGAAGATGTTCAAAAGCAAGTTAATGATGATATAGCAAAAAACAAACGATTGCAAAAGCCCACAATACGGGCTATAGAATCGGCTTCCCAGGAGATCATTGACAAAATAAAATGCAAGAGAAGAGATAAAAATGCATTAGTAGATGCTGCAAAAATGTCGGCTAATAGACAAATCATTAGTGATGCCAAGCAGAGAACAGGACCACTTCAGCATACTGTAAAAGGAAAAGTATGTATATAAATTATTTAAATACTAATAATTAAATACTAACTCCTTACGCACTTTTTAAAAATAAAATTAGCAATTTTAAAAAAATAGAATTAAAAAAATTTAATTTAAATTGTTTTTCATAAAAATAAATAATAAATATTCTATTACTATTAATATAATATTAATATAATAATATTTCTATTACTATTTCTATTACTATTATATTATTACTATCAATATCTACTATTTTAATAAACCGAAAAGAATTCGATTATTAAAAAAATTTTTTTTATAAAATAGTACTGACCCACACAGCACCAAAACTTTCATGAAAATTTATTAAAGATTTACTTGCAAACTTCGAAAAATTTACTTGCAAAGTTTAGTGGAAATTGTGTAAAGATTCAAATATTCCACTTAAATAAATGTTTATAGTCAAATTCTCCTAAAAATGTAACTTAAAACTTTCCTGAACATTTAAATTCAATTTTCGACTTCTCTCTTATAAGCGAAAATGTAACTTAAAACATTCCTGAAAAATTTAAATTAAATTTTCTGGAATTAAAGTAAATCTTTAATAAACTTTTAGGAAAGTTTCGGTGCTGTGTGGGGAAGCATTTAATTATTTTCCTAAATAATACATTTTTTTAAGAATTCAATTATTTTCATATAAAGGCGCTCGCACAGCTCTACTGCCTGCCTGCCTGCCTGCAGGTCGTCATGGTAACACATAAGAGTAAGAGAGTCAGAAAATTCAAATTAAATGTTTTTTCTCCCTTACTCTCATTGCGCCTGCCTGCGCAGGCAGGCAGGCAGTAGAGGTGAGAGAGTACCTTAAAGCTCATCGCATAATTTTAATTATTTTCAGTATAATTTTAATCGAATTTCTCAAAAAATGTAATTATTCTAAAAAATTTTATTAAACATCATTAAAACAATTTAATTATTTAAGAATTTGTTTATAAAATTCTTTATGAGAATTAGATTTTTAAAAACATTCAATTATTCAATAAATTATTTACTTTTGTATCTAAATAATTGAATAATTTTGAAAAGATTTAAAATTCAAATATTTAAAAAATTTTAATTTTCTATACTTTTAACTGGCAATTCTAAAGCATTAATTTTTTTGAAAAAGTTTAATATAAGGTTTTTAAACATTATTTGAAGTTTTTATTTTCTAATATATATATATATATATATATATATTTAGTTGAAGATTTTCCGAATAATCAAAGTTACGTAAAATTCAATTTTAAAAAAAAGTATTTGAAAATACTCAATGAACTTTTTCAAAAATTATTAAAAATAGATGATTTAGAGAAGAATTTAAGTTACAAATTCTAGAAAATAATAATTGAATTGAAATGATGAAAATAATTTTTAAGAAGTTACAGTAACAATATTCTTAATATGAAGTAATGATAATACTTTTATAAGTTGTTTAATTTCAAAAAGGTTTGAATTTAGAATTTTTGAAAATCTTAATTCCTATGGAAAAATAATAATTAAATATTTATTTTAAAAAAAAAGTTATTGATGTTTTTGAATAATTTTAAAATTAAAGAAATTCGTAAATAAATAATGTAACAAAACTTTTTTTTGAGTGAACTTTTTTCCTTTATTTTATTTTCCTAAAGTTTTGAACGTTCAAATGAACGAAATATTTTTTTATGCTCTAATATTTTCAAAAATTAATAGACTGAAATTCAAACAATATTGTAATTAATTATTTTTTAGCTAAAAAAGAATTCTTTATTATAAAAAGCAATATTTTGTAAATAAAATTCAATTCAATTGATATTGTCGTTCATTTGAACGTTCGAAACTTCAAGGACATTTTATTTTCTAAAAACTTTAAAATTTTCAATTTCATTTTCAATTAAAATTTGCAATTGTTAAATAAAGTTTATAAACATTATTTTCCTTTATCTACTTTTAAAAAATTTTAAATTTCATTAAAGCAATTGTAATTGAATCGTGAATTTCGAAAAGGGCTCAACTCTGAAAACCATAAATGTCATGTTTACCTAACAATTGACAGTGATAACGAATCTTACGATTTTTAGAGTTGAGCCCTTTTCGAAATTCACGTCTCAATTAAGAAGTAGAAATAATGCAAATTGTTTCCTTATCAAAATTTATTTATTAATCATAATTATTTTTAAATTTTCTAATTTCAAATATTAGTTTATTATAAATCATGAAAAATACCTGCATATTTTTTATTTGTCAAACAATATTTCTAAAGAAAGAAAAACAAAAGCTCACCTTTAATAATTGTTATCAATTCTCATATTATTGAATTGCAATAGGAATGTAACCTCATATTTTTTTATTTAAAACATGCAAATATGTTAATTTTGGACAAGGAGGGAAACTGGTTGATTTAATTATCGTTAACTGTGCGCTTGACTTAAATTACGATTTGTTTTGAACATTTTAAGTTATGTATTAGTTAGTCGTCGTACTCAATTTCTGTAATTACTGCGTTATGAAAAAACAAAATATTGTTTTTTAATTTTAAGTAACGGATACTTAAATAATGCTTTTCTCTGTTTTCTTATCATGTTTTAAATCATTTAGAAATTAAATATTTAAGATTATTATAGAACTGAACTTATAGAACATTTTGCGAAACTCATACATAAATCACAAGAATTATTAAATATCCACAGTTAACTGATAAGTATATACAAATTTTTTTTAAAGAATTATCTTATTTTTATATTTCTACATTTTATTGTTACAAATTTTAATTTTTTAATGTAAAACTATCAACATATTAATTGAAAATGTGGAAGACTTTATAAACCTTTAAAAAAATCAATTTAAATTTTATCCTAGCAAAGTAAACGTAATTTTAAACAATAATTTAATATTATTATTAAGAAAGTAAAGTAAAAGTGTTTCTAATATTTCAAATAGTTTCTTAAAATAAAGACAAATAGTTTTTTTTTACTTGTAGGTGTACATATATATTTATCCTTCATTTCTGCCATAATTTCTCTTAAAATTACACTTTCACAAATTCTTAACTTTAAAATTATAAATAAGTCCATGCTTTTCTACACCTTGCAAATTTTATAAAGATTAAGAAATATTTTATTAAATTTTTAGGTCTTGCAAGTAAAACTTTCACAAGTTTCTTCAAAGAAGCAGGCACTTCTTGATAACAGAGAAAACTTTGTGGCAGAACCCGACAATGTGAGTAATAATATTAACGAAGACAAAAAAAATGAAGTTGAAAATGAAGAGGATGAACTAAGAAAAATTCAAGAAATGAGAGAAATTCAACAACCGAGGGAAGTTCAAGAACCGGAATTAATGCAAGAACAAGAATTAGTTGAAGAATCGGAATTAGTTGAAGAACAGAGAGCAATTCAACAACAGAGAATCGAACAAAGAATCGATGTTGCTAATAATTTCAATTTTGAAAAAATAAATAATACTGTAAGTTAAGTTAAATATTAAATATGTTAAATTAAAGACACAGGATGTCTAGCGTGGGAATTTCGGAAAAACCAGGAATTTGACAGGAATTTACAAAAATATCCGCAAACTTTTTAAAAATTTCACTAATTGGTTAAAATTTATAGAAAATTTGTATTTTAGTCTTATATTCTTCAACAAATTTTTAAGAAAAACAATTATATACACTCGGGTTGTGAAATTTTTTGTTATATTTGATAGTTTTCCAATATGAAGTACAAATTCCACTTTTTAAATCTATACTAAAATCATCTACAAATAGTCAGTATATTTCTTTCAAATTCTATAAAAAAAATTCTTTTACTTTCTACATTTTTCAAAGAATATAAATTGCGAATTCGTCGTTTTTATTAATTTATTTTATCAATTAATCACACTTTCGAAAATTGTAAAACTGACTTTAAAAAGTGTCTATAGTATTAATAAATTAATAGTATAGTTATTGATATTTTAAAAAATAAATCCAGAAAAATTTTATTTTTAGTCCAGAAAATCCGTTAATTTCGAAATCATAGTTTGGTAGACATCCTACAGACAGTCACCAGTCATTTTTTTTAATTCAGAAAGTATAGAAAAAAATAATAATTCAATTAAATAAATAATTGACTAAAAATTTTAATAATTCTATTACATAGATTTTTTATATGATAAATAAATCGATTAATTAATTTAATCTATTTAATCGTATAATTTTTTCTAATAAAATTATAATATTTTTTTAATACAAATAAAATCAAATAAAGTCATAAAATACGTTACATTTTTCAAAGAAAAGTTTATAATTTTAAACTTGCAGGTTCGAATAAATGAAGCTGTAATTTTTAATGAAGCTGTATGGCACGAGTTGGAGAGAACAAAAAAGCCATCTGTGTTGGTTCGAAATACCGCAATAGCTATATGGGGGAACGATTTAAAAAATAAATGCTTGGATCTCAAAGCTGGTGCCAGACACCCAGGGCAAGTAAGGAGCATTTGCTCCCCCAGAAAACTTGATGCTCTTTATGGTATGCACAAAATTTATTTAATAACCCAAAATTAGCAAAACATTTCTTTAATATTGCTCCAACATTGAATGTCTATATTTAAATTAATTTAAAAGTAATTATTACAGGGTTTCCAAAGGTCAGGGAATTCAGGGAAAAGTCTGAGAAAGTAGAATTGGTCAGGGAAAAATTGAGACGGCCTTGGATCCAATAACTCGCCCGACGCTCGGAGACACGCGTTAATGCCAGTCGGGTAGCAGTGAGTGGCCCAGAGGCGCTCACTGCTCACTGTGTGGCAGTTGCGCGTTCCTCCGAGCGTCGGGCGAGTTATTTGATCCAAGGCCTCAATTGAATTTTTAGAACTCATAAGAAAATTGTGAATTTTGGTGTATTTTTGGTTTGCCTCATAAACTATCAAATATTACCACGAATTCTAATGCAAAATCTTCAATTTTTTTCTATTTCTAATAATAATTTTTTTCAATAACTTAATTCTTAAAGAACTATTATAAAATTATTACTTAGAAAGTATTTAATAAATAATTTCAATTAAATATCTCTAAATTAATTAAATTTTAAATGAATTGCATTTGAAATTTTTATAAATAGATAAACTTCAAATGGTTTCAATTTAAAATTTTAGAAAATTTCAATTTTGAATGAATTTTATTAGAAGTTTTGGAGATTCAATTATTTAAAAATTTGTTGATAAAATTCTTTATGAGAATTCAATCTTTAGAAACATTCAATTATTTAATAAATTATTTATTTTTCTATTAAAATAATAGTAACTTATAATAAATCTTATTTTGCATTGTTAAAAAATCGTCAACATTTCAAATATAAATAAGCAAATTATTAACTGAAAAAATTTGAATATTATAATGTCTGTATTATAATTAATATTATTATTAATAAAATAATGGACTTGGACAATGGACATATAAAAACTAGCACCGTAGACGGCCGCTTGCGGCCATCGGAGGAGCTAGTATCTAATAATTTTTACAGTGAATCAGAAAATTCTTTAGGCTAGGAAAAAAATGAAAATTTTGTCTGGAAATCAGGGAAAAACAAAACTAAATTTTTGGGTCAACCCTGTATTAGTTTTAAATTATTTTAATTATTAAAGTACCTGGAGAACCGGAAAATGTAAGGAAATTCTTTTCATTCTTACTTTTGAATATCCTTGAAAATTTTTTTTAATTTCTACAAAATGGTTTCATAACATTTTAGTTGTAAATTAATAACGCAAACGTTCTATACATTTTAGGGCAAAGCTTGTTTTAAAAAAATTGCAAAATCTCAATTTTAGTTACTTTAATTATGGTTAATTAATAATTTCTAAAATTTCATTGCAGATGTTGTTCATAATAGATTTATAAAAATCAAGAAGACAGACGGCCCTGTTTATCGTGGAGATATTATTTCCTTTAGTAGGAAACATTTATCGCAGAAAATAACAGATCTGAATGCCGATAAAATTCCAATTCGTGAACTCCGAAGACTGCGAGAAATTGCCAATCGTCAAAATGGTAATCAAGTTTTAAATATTTTTATAATATCTTATGAACAATAGAGAAATCGGACAAGTGCGAGTTACACTCGCACTATAATCGAGGGTTCCGTACACCAAAATTAAACTCGTTTTTTATACAAAGATGTATGGGAAACAAATAAGATTGATTGAAAGTAATATGTGGACGTACACATGAGAAGGGACATTATTCTCGGTTCTAATTTTCGAGATTAAAAAAAATCTTGATTTTTTTTTATTATCAATCTACATGTTTTGACAAGTCGAATCATGCGGTTTTCATTAATTTATCGATAATTTAACTGTTTGATTTTATTGGTTCTTTAGAAAATAGAAAAGGGTCCATTTTGTCGGTCATTTGCAAAAAAATCCGTATTTTAAAAATAGAGGTGTAGAAAAATTTAAAACCTCTTGATTTTTCATCTCTAAGGTGTCCTGGACTGTAAACAATTCTTATCTGAATAACTTCCCAGAAGAACCAGATATATTGATGTTAGAGTCTTTTTTTGTAATTGTCGAATTGAAAATTTGGATATTGCGTCAATTTTTTTATAATAGAGACTGTCAAAAATTGTTAAATAAGTTTAATATCTATTCTTCTTATTCAAATGACACAATAAAATTTTACCTAATCATTAATCTTGTAAAAAAAATGTTTTTTTAATAGAAAAACTGTCCTTTTTAGAAAAGGACCCATATTGTCGATTTTTCGTATTTTCAAAATTAAGAGATGAGAGGGGGGTGGTTTTAAAAATTTAAAGCCTGTTGGTTTTTTATCTTCAAGGTGTCCTGAACTGAAAACAATTCTTATCTGATTAACTTCCAAGAAGAATCAGAGATACAACTATTAGTTGCATAGAAATCTTCAATTCCGTTTTTCTCGAAATGAGGTTTTTGGCGTTCTAAACATTGTAATTCCGTAACTCAGCGAATTTTTAACCAAAAAAGTTAAAAAAAAAAATTTTGCCAGGAATACGCCCATACAAAGAATTAAGAAAGTTCGTAAATATGACACCCAATCAGATTCAATAAAATTTTCCCTAAATGTACAATTGAAAATTTGTACTAAATTTTAGCCCAATGAGTGACGATATGTAGAATTTCAGTATGCGGACAGGGTCATTTTTTGACATTTTTTTGAAAAAATTAAATTTCATTCCTTTCTAGTTCGTAAATATGACCCCCAATCAGGTTCACTATATTTTTTCCGTAAACTACACGTAAAAATAAGTATGTGTAATGAATTACAACTCTCTAAGTCCTTATATGCAGAAGTTAAGATTGACACGTCGAATTATGCAGTTTTCATTAATTAATAGTTTATTTAAATGCTTATTTTCATTTTTTCTTTAAAGAAAGATACACTACCGTCCGTGAGTATCAGGATGCCCCTTTTTCATGAGTGGAAAAATGCTTAAAACGTAGAAAATAAGAATGACAACAGTTTGTCGTATTTTTTTCTTGAAAGCTAATGAAATTATGAAGAGGCTGACAACTGATCGAAGAATTTTCGTTGATTATTCTGCCAGATACAGAAAAATACTGGATTTTGCATGCTTTTCGTAATTTATTAATTTCTCGAAAACTAATTAACTTTTATTAGCGCGCTTGGTCTTGTTGTAATCTGTATTTAATGTAGAATCTAAATTATTAACTGGTATTGTGAAATATATTTTTCCAAAATAATTTGAAACCGTAAAAGTAGGATTAAAAAAATTCAAAAAATTATCATAAATATTAAAGTGTCAAAAAGGTCAATGCAAAATACGTTTATTTAATAGATATACTAAAATTAAAAAAAGCTTTTTAATTACTTAATTATTTAATTTAAAAAAATTTTTTTTTTGTCAATCTGTTTTTCAAAATTTTTTCATCCGACTTTCACAGTTTCAAATGTTTTTAGAAAAATTTATTTCACAATGCCAGTTAATAATTTAGATTCTACATTAAATAGAGCTGATTAAAACAAGACCAAGAGCGCTAATAAAAGTTAATTAGTTTTCGAGAAATTAAAAAATTACGAAAAGCATGCAAAATCCAGTATTTTTTCTGTATCTGGCAGAATAATCAATGAAAATTCTTCGATCAGGTGTCAAGCTTTTCATAATTTCATTAGCTTTCAGGAAAAAAAATACGAAAAATTTTTGTCATTCTTATTTTCTACGTTTTAAACATTTTTCCACTCATGAAAAAAGGGGCGTCCTGATACTCACGGACGGTAGTGTAACTGCCATTTTTGAATATATTTTAAATTTTCTAAATTTTTTTTTCAAGTTAAATACATCCCAATGGGAAAAAAACCATTGGCGCATTAATGGCCCAATAATGGGAGCCAGGCATGCCATTAATGGCACCCATTAATGGACCAATAGTGGTAAAGTAATGGGCTGACTACGTCGTTGCCAATAATTGGCAGCCATCATTGGCACATTAATGGCTGCCAATAAAACGCCAATAATAAAAATTTTTTAAATTAACAAAAAATATTTATTAAAATTATAATTATTTAATTATAAAAATTAAAAATTGTTTATTAATTTTTTTTTTAATTATTATATTTGTAATAGAAAAAAGTCATCACAGTAATTAGTGAGATCTTTTCTCTTTCAAAAAAATTGACTCACATCCTGTGCAAAAATAGGAGAGGCAGGGGGCAGAATTATTATATTCTACGAATGGACCTGAGGAGTTCAGCCTTTATATACACGGGCTGGAGTAACTTCGATGCGAGTAGAACTGATGTTTGCTCGCCCTATGCGGCACGGTTGGAACTAACTTCCAAGTACAACGCGCACACGTGTTCACGCATGCGGGAAGATTTGAATAATTTTCAATTATTTGCCTATTAATTCCAAATCTATTCTATTCTAATAAAATAAATAATAAAATAAAAAGTATAAATAAAATAAATAATAAATTATTAATATCTACTATTTTGAATTGTCTTATAAAATAAAACAGAATTTCATTTCTTTTCAAGTATTTCTATAATCCAAAAGAAAAAAAATGCTGAGTATTCTTTGAAAATAATATTCAAACTTGTATATTTATAAAAATCTATTATTATTCATAAATTGTAATTTATAAATAGAAATAATGTCCACTTTTTATTTATTAAAAATAATTTATAATAAATAATATTTTCAAATTTGAAATTTAATGAATTTGTCAATTTCTTAATTTATTAAATTAGCCAATTTTTTCAATTTTGAAATTCATTTAATTTTTTTTTAATAAAAACGAAAATTCAACAAATATCGTATTATTTAATACTACTAAAAATATTTTTACATATAAACAATGAAAGTAATTGACAAATTTCTAAAAACAATTTTGTTGGAAAAAGTAATTTTGATATTTATTAAATTAGTAAATTTTCAAATTCATTCAATTTTTTTTATTCAAAATGAAAATTCAACTAATTTTGTATAAAATTGATAAAATATCGCTGTTTTTCGAAATTTGTCAATAATGTTCATTCTTTTTTTGTCAAAATGTTTTTATTAGTATTAAATTATACGATATTTGTTGAATTTTCGTTTTGAGTAAAAAAAATTGAATGAATTTCAAAATTGTCTAATTTAATAAATTTCAAAATTTAAGAAATTGACAAATTCATTAAATTTCAAATTTGAAAATATTATTAAATTCAAAATTAATTTTAAAATTAAAAAAGTTATCAAATTCTTTTATTACAAAAAATCCCAATTATTTTTTAGAATGTGAGTTAAAAAAATAAATTGTAAAACTATTTTTTAATTTCGATTTTTAACAAAATTCTATCTATTATTTTTAATAAATAAAAAGTGGACATTATTTCTATTTATAAATCACAATTTATGAATAATAATAGATTTCTATAAATATACAAGTTTGAATATTATTTTCAAAGAATACTCAGCATTTTTTTTCTTTTGGATTATAGAAATACTTGAAAAGAAATGAAATTCTGTTTTATTTTATAAGACAATTCAAAATAGTAGATATTAATAATTTATTATTTATTTTATTTATACTTTTTATTTTATTATTTATTTTATTAGAATAGAATAGATTTGGAATTAATAGGCAAATAATTGAAAATTATTCAAATCTTCCCGCATGCGTGAACACGTGTGCGCGTTGTACTTGGAAGTTAGTTCCAACCGTGCCGCATAGGGCGAGCAAACATCAGTTCTACTCGCATCGAAGTTACTCCAGCCCGTGTATATAAAGGCTGAACTCCTCAGGTCCATTCGTAGAATATAATAATTCTGCCCCCTGCCTCTCCTATTTTTGCACAGGATGTGAGGCAATTTTTTTGAAAGAGAAAAGATCTCACTAATTACTGTGATGACTTTTTTCTATTACAAATATAATAATTAAAAAAAAATTAATAAACAATTTTTAATTTTTATAATTAAATAATTATAATTTTAATAAATAATTTTTGTTAATTTAAAAAATTTTTATTATTGGCGTTTTATTGGCAGCCATTAATGTGCCAATGATGGCTGCCAATTATTGGCAACGACGTAGTCAGCCCATTACTTTACCACTATTGGTCCATTAATGGGTGCCAATAATATACCAATAGAAAATCAATGGCTCCCAATATTGGGCCATTAATACGCCAATGGTGACTCTTGGCAGTTTCCCATTGGGATGTATTTTTAAACTACAGTTATCAAAAAGTTGTATTTTTAATAGTTTTGACAAAATTAATTTTTGAAATACCATCTAATCCCAACAAAAACATCTTTGATGCAAAAAATTCCGCCAAGTAAAAGATTTTGTGACTGTCCAAACAATTAGTGAAATAAAAGTTTAGCAAGTAAAATTTATAATTAAAATTTTAATAATGTTTGATTTTAAATATTTTCTCTCCTACACAACTCGAAGTACATATTGCAGTTGAAAAAAACAACCCGGGATTAGCTGTTGTTATTCTACATTGCGGCTTATTACATTTCCGAATTAAGTCAATGTTCTTCATAGCATTTTGAATTGTAACAAATAAAATTTAACTTCATAATTAACATTCACAAAAAACGAAATCTAATTACTCGTCATAATAAAAAATTTCTATTTCAGCAATTTAAAAATCTTGGCGTCAATAATGTTTCTAACTTGTAATTAATGAAAGTATTGATGCCAAGATTTTTAAATTGACATTGACTTAATTCGGAAATGTAATAAGCCGCAATGTAGAATAACAACAGCTAAGCCCGGGTTGTTTTTTTCAACTGCAATATGTACTTCGAGTTGTGTAGGAGAGAAAATATTTAAAATCAAACATTATTAAAATTTTAATTATAAATTTTACTTGATAATCTTTTATTTCACTAATTCTTTAGACAGTCACAAAATCTTTTACTTGGCGGAATTTTTTGCATCAAAGATTTTTCTTGGGGATTTTAAAACTTTTTGCGTCATCTCAACTTTTTAATAAATGAAATAATTAATTGTAAAAATATTGTGGTCTTTGATCTAATAATTTAAAATAAAAGACAATTAAGTTTTAAATAATAATTTATTTAAGATATGATTCTTTACAGAAATTTTTACATAATAAAAAAATGAAAAAAGGATACAGGAGAAAATTGATGTTTTGATTTAACTAAAAAATTTTTTTAAACATAAATTAAAAATTAGAAAATAATGTATTAAAGTTTTTAAAACAAATTTCTAGCTTTCAATCCATAATAATATTTCAAAATATTTTACAAATCTGTTAAGTATAGTTTTTAGTCTCTACGTTTGTATAAATGTCGGAAAATCAAATTTTTTTAAGGAAAACTAAAATTTTTAAAAAAATACTTAATGTATTGAAATTGTATGCAATATATATAGAGATTTTAACCCAATGAATAACATTCTAGAATATTTTACATATCCATTTAGAATTTTAATCTTTGCGTTCGTCTACATGTCAAAAAATTTAATTTTTTTTAGAAAAATCAAAATTTTTTAAAAATATGGAGTGCATTAAAAATTCCTAGAATATATATCGAGATTTTAACCCAATCAATAATATTCTAGAATATTTCGCATAACCGTTTAGAAGTTTAGTCTCTGCGTTTGTCTAAATGTCAAAAAATTCAATTTTTTTGAGAAAAATCAAGATTTTTCAAAAAATACTAAGTGAATTAAAATTTCCTGCAATATATATATATAGATTTCAACCCAATCAATAACATTCTAAAATACTTTACATATCCGTTTAGAAGTTTCCTCTCTGCGTTTGTCTAAATGTCAAAAAATTCAATTTTTTTAAGAAAAATCAAAATTTTTTAAAAAATACAAAGTAAATTAAAAATTCCTGAAATGTATATCGAGATTTTAACCAAATTAATAATATTCTAGACTATTTCAGAAATCTATTTAGGAGTTTATGCTCCAGGTTTGTCTAAATCTCAAAAAATTGCTATTTTTCCGGTTTTCCTAGCCTAAATTCTATAAAACTATATAAAATATTGAATAAACTTAACAGAATTCTTTTTTTTTATTCTTTATCCAACGAAAAAATAATGAGGCAAATCGGTTAAGATTTACTCGAGTTATTCGATTTTACCGAAAAACAGCTGATATTTCGAGAATATATTATCGCGATTTTTGCTTTTTACGTGGCGGCGATTCTCTACGGCGAATCTTGATTTTAAAGCGTTCAGGGTGGCGTAACCCCATAATTATTATAAGAATAAAATAATTGTTTCTTAATATGATACGACAAATTTTATTTACTTTTAGTTCTAAAAGTCTAATTCTAGTAAAGCAAGACGTATCAAAATTTTCCAAATTTTGAAAGGAATTCGTCCATTAGTGGTCTAATCCTCGTTAATTTAAAAGCTCAATAACTCGAATTTTTTGTCGTTCCCCTTGAAATTCGATTTATCGAGATTTCACTTTAATTAGATTGTTTTAACCCTCCATGCGTCGCACCTTTTTTTGTAACGCGATCCGTCGCAGGTGAGAAAAATTCTCACCCTCATAAATTAGTGCAAACTTGTTCTAAAATGCCAAATTTTTTTTTAATGTTCATAAGAATTTCTAAACAACCTATTGGCAGTAAAATTAACTTTTATTTTCTGTTAATTATTTAAATAAAAAATTAATGACAAATGAAATCGAGTATACGCAGTCAGTCGCATGGTGAGAAGTTCCCTCACTTCGCGTCAAAAATCCTCGAAATTTGCTGCTTTCAAATTCAATAACAAAAAAATTAAAATATAAAAAAACACAAAAATTGTTTTAATGTAAAGAAGAAGAGTGTTGTGAAAGGTAATGAGAATATGAAATTATAATTTTTTGTATTTTAAAAGTTATAAATAAAAAAAGAAACTAGGTGAAGGAAATTCTCACCATGCGACGGATGGAGGGTTAACTAACATTTTTCTCTTTTAACTACTTTTTTCTGTTCTGTGGAAATTAAAAATCGAGTTTTTTTCGGCGATAGAAAATTATTATTTAAATGCAAAAAATAACATATTTTTTGCTGTTAGGCATACTAGAGATTACAACACATATGTCAAAATGCAAAACACGTGTTTACAAAAAGTAGGTGGTGCGAATATACATGAAGTTGTTTAGCCCGTAGTAGTTAGAATTTATTACCTGGTTATAGCAAGATTGAAGTGTACTTCTTCATCTTTTACATTAAACTTAATAATTTCCTTCAAATGTTTCAGGTCCTGCTACGATCGATGCAAATGAAGGAGAAAATTAACCGTTTTCGGTAAAACCGACTTCAAGTGACTTTATTTTTTTTTTAATTTAATACCATTAATATATATTTAATACTCTTTTGGAGATCTCCCATTTTGATAAATCGTTTTTGTAATTCATTTTCTTGATAAAAATATGTTTATGTAATTTTGTTTTAATATATTTATAATATATTTATAATTTTATTGTATTCGTCGAGACTGATATAATTTAAGTTAATATATTGTGATATATTGTGATCTTAAAAATTAAGAGTTAAAAAATTATGTTCAAGCATTACATATATACTTATAATAACTTATAATAATGTTCTGATTATTTCTAAGAAATTATGCAGAACGATTACAACCCAGGTAAAAATGTTTAGATCAATTTTCGCACAAATCGTACAGAATTCGGGTTAATCAATAGTAATTCGTGAAAACTTTAAAACAGTTCGTTCGTAATTTGATAGGAATTATGTACATAATTGTTACCCAAATTTTTTTCGACCACTTATAGTTTATATAGTTATATTTGTGCTCTAGATTTGATAGTAATTTTGTACATTATTGTTCACGTACAATTTAAAAAAATTTAATTATACTTTTCTGAACGAATTTTGTACAATATTCGTCTAAAATACTAACAAATTTCAAGCAAAATTTCTAAAACTTTAATCGAAATCTAAAATTTTTGAAAAAAGTTTTTGGGCTTCAATTACATGCGGAATTGAAAAATTTCGCCCCTTTTTCCAAAGAAATTTTGTGTAGATATTACGGACAGAGTCCCTTACGAATTTTGTACGAATCATTTTCACCTGGGAAACATGTTACTGCACTGGATATTATGCAAGATCCAGTGTAGAAACATATTTAGGATCTTGTGCATATTCCTTTCCTAGAGTTTTCCTGCAAAATCACACTTAAAAGATCTTGTACAAGTTCCTGTAACAGTTCCTGCACGAGATCTCTTATTCTTAATATTATAGTGCTCGGGTTCATGTACATGAAATTGTTTTCGGAAAATTCATTACATAAGATCAAGTGCAAGAAACTGTATAGGTTCATATACTAGAAAAATCCGGAAAATTGCTTGAGGATAAACTCGCACACGTTCATGTACGAGTTCACTTTTCGTTTTAAATGTTGACCCTAAATTATAATGCATGATCTTGTATGTGGTCAGCTATAGGGTTATTTTACTTTTTCGAAACTACACACATGATCCTGCACGTGAAAATGTACTAGAAAGAATGTAGTGCAGAAACTACACGTTAATTTATACAAGAACATGTGCCTGTTCTTGCACACGTTCTCTCACAAGAAGAAATTTTGTCCATGATCACACACAATTTCCTGTGCCTTAAAATTCAATAATTTTTGGTTATGTACATGAACTTGTACAAGTTCTTGTGCGAATAAAATTTTCGTGCATGATCATGTGCGAGTTCATGTACGTTTTCACTGTTCCAATTCCCGCCACTTGATCATACACAAGAACTTGTACAGGAACGGATCCGTGATCCTGCACATGAGAATGTGCGTGTTCGGGTACATGATCTTGTACAGGGATTTTCAGTAGGGCAGTCAATAAGGATGCGATCCCATGTGAGCAGAATACGTCGACTATCGATTATCGATAGTTGACACCTCCATTATCCAATCGAGGTCGACAAGGGCTCAAAATTTTTTTAATGATAAATATAGTATATCAATAAAGAAATTAAAACCTAAATATTTTTTTACTGTTTGACGTGGAAAAAAAGTAGAAGTTACTCAAGTGTCTAAAAATCATCAAAATCTTCATGAAATTTCATCATTGATCATTTTGCAATCATTTTGCAAAAATAGAGAATGTAGAGTGAGACAAACTTATGCTTCTGTCATAGAAGAAAGGAAAACAAGAATGGTTTTTCCAAAAGTCATGTATAACCGTAACCTTACGATAACGATTGCAGTTCCGATTCTATTCTACTTTGGCCTTTAAAGACTAATTAATTAATTAATTAATTAAAGACCTTTGCAATACTAATTTTCATATATACTTAATCGAAAATATTAAAAATGCTTCTTTTCTGGGGGTGTTAAGGCAATTCTTCAATACTAATTTTTGCGTCGATACAAAAATTGCTATTGGAGAATTACCTTAACACCCCCAAGCATTTTTAATGTTTCCGGTTGATTCCAATTTCCTGTTCTTTTACTCAACTGAAAACGACGCCGCTTGCACGAAAAAAACATCGATGGGGGATTTACCAGGAAGAAGAAGAAGAGGAGGTGGAAGGAGAAACGACTTTGAATACACCTACGAGGGACACTTTTACAACCCAGTTCAAAGAAAAAATAATAAAGTGTAAGTAAAAGAATTTATTATCAAATTATAAATTTTGATTACAGGGGCGATACAAGCGAACAAAAATGTCCGCTTTTTTGTAGAAATGCCCACAAGCATCATAGCAGCATTCCCCTTTTCCCCTTTAGAAATGCAAAATGTTTCACCAAATAAAAATTTTTGCAAATCTCTAAATAATTTATTAAATAATATTGATTGATTTTAGTAAAATGACAATTTATATTTATGATACGAATTAATGTTTCACATTATAATTTTAATTCTGACAAACTAGTTTTTTGCTTTTAAATTAGCAAATTTTACTAATAAATTAATAAAAATAAATATTTATTAGTAGAATTTACTAATTGAAAAGCAAAATGTCAGTCACTAATTCAAATTAGTAAACATTTGTACCAAATCAAATTTAGAGAGAATGTAATTTAATTTTAAATCTGTATCTTTATGGACAATAATTGTATTAATTATTGCTCAAAATAATTTTTTCGAAAATTTTTAAGCATTAATATTTTTTTTAAGTTCTGAAGTATCTGCAGCAAATTTACGCTCTTAACTTAGTTAAATTTTGAAAAAGTTTTACATTGGAATTATTTTTTAAATTTTAATTCCTGTTGAAAAATAAATAAATATTTAAATATTATTTTAACAAACAGTATTGAAATTTTGAAAAATAAAATTTAGAAATTATAAAGAAATTAGACTTTTTAAAAATTGTAATTAAAATGTTTCGAAAATTAAATTTCAAATTAATTAGAAATTTTGTCACATTGAATAGGAATAAATTTTATATTTAAAAGTTGTTAATAAAATTCTTTATAAAAATTCAATTTTAAGAAACATTCTACTATTCAAGAAATTATTTTTATTTTTGTAACTAAATAATATAATTCTCATAAAATTTTCTAATAAAATTTGATTGAAAAATTGATTTCGGTTATACCAAAATTTTAGATAATAATTAAATATTAAAAGCATTATATAGTAAATTTTTAGAAGAAATAATTAAGTTTTGAATAGATTTCAAATTAAAATCTTTAAAAATTTCAATTTTTCATACTTTTAACTAACACAGATTTACAAATTAAAAACTTTTTTTTGCCAACCGAACAAAACATTTTTTTTTCGAATAGTAGGTGTTTGTTGAGTAAGAAAATCATAGTTTTAATTTTTTTCCCTCGTTCAGTTTTTCTGTAGCTTCAAATTTTGCATTTTCGAGGTGCGACGCCACTTGAACTTACCTGTAGGAAAATTAGCTTGTCAAAATATAATAAATGAGATATCATTGGAAAGGTTGTTAAATTACCTTTCGATCCATAGGTCACAGAATAAAATTCAACAAAAATTGAGAGAGTTACAGTCGATTAAAGATGAAATTTCATGCCAATTTTGATGATTTTTAGACCTTTGAGTAACTTCTATTATTTTTTTCTACATCAAACAGGAAAGAATGTTTAGGTTTTAATTTTTTTATTGATAGACTATATCATTACACAAATATTGAGTCCTTGTGGACCTCGATTGGATTAAAAATGACAATTCTACACTAAATTTAGTGAACGAAACTACATTCTTCATTTTTAGTATCCCTTAAACATTTGCACCAAAAATTCAAGTAATAAAATTTGGTTAAGCGTTAAAGTTACTGAAATCACTAATCAAGAGTTTCTGAAGTCGTAGATTTTGAATCCAATGTTAGAATTTCAAATTTCAAAATGGCGGATCCAATATGGCGGACAAGTTTTCAAAAATCGATGAAATTCGTCTCAAATTCGTTACTCGGGAGTTTTCGGAATCGCTGATTACGAATCTGATGTCAGATTTCGAAAATTAAAAATGATGGACTCATAATGGTGAACGAGTTTTTTAAAATCCATCGAATTCGCACCTATTGGATCCGCCATTTTTAATTATTGAAATCTGACATCGGGTTCGTAATCAGCGACCCCGAAAACCCCCGAGTAACGAATTTGAGACGAATTTCATCGATTTTTGAAAACTTGCCCGCCATATTGGATCCGCCATTTTGAAATTTGAAATTCTAACATTGGATTCAAAATCTACGACATCAGAAACCCTTGATTAGTGATTTTAGTCACTTTAGGGCTTAACCAAATTTTATTACTTGAATTTTTGGTGCAAATGTTTAAGGGATACTAAAAATGAAGAATGTAGTTTCGTTCACTAAATTTAGTGTAGAATTGTCATTTTTAATCCAATCGAGGTCCACAAGGACTCAAAATTTGTGTAATGATATAGTCTATCAATAAAAAAATTAAAACCTAAACATTCTTTCCTGTTTGATGTAGAAAAAAATAGTAGAAGTTACTCAAAGGTCTAAAAATCATCAAAATTGGCATGAAATTTCATCTTTAATCGACTGTAACTCTCTCAATTTTTGTTGAATTTTATTCTGTGACCTATGGATCGAAAGGTAATTTAATAACCTTTCCAATGATACCTCATTTATTATATTTTGACAAGCTAATTTTCCTACAGGTAAGTTTAAGTGGCGTCGCACCTCGAAAATGCAAAATTTGAAGCTACAGAAAAACTGCACGAGGGAAAAAAATTAAAACTATGATTTTCTTACTCAACAAACACCTACTATTCGAAAAAAAAATATTCTGTTCAATTGGCAATTTCACTGTAAACCAGTGTAACAATTCTGTAGAATTTTTTTTTTTTTTCAAAAAAAATTACTTTTATTTTGTTTCAAATTGTTTCAAGTGTTTATTACATCTAATATACAATTGAAAAATAAATTTTTTTTATTTGTAGTCATGGAAATGCAGCGTTGGGTGTTTCATTTAAAAGCGTTCAAAGCAGCATGTACACCTGGAAGAAAAACAGTCTGCCGGAAAAACCAACATCACTCGCTGATTACGCAGAATTACTTTATTCCGAAGAATACAGTCACTTGCGACAATTTGAAAATGGAACTTTAGAGATCATTCCCGTGAATAATGGAGAAGCAGTGATCGTCGCAGATTTATCATACTTGCGATCAGTATTAGGAAGCGGCGAATTTTACTTACATTTTTCCGAGAAAGCAAACCCCGAGAATATTGAATGCCAGCAGTTGCTTTCAATAATGTGTGTGAAGAATGATTATGTAAGTATACGTAATGTCATTACTTAAAACTAAAAGTTGTAAATTGACATATAATTTGATTACAATATTATTAAATAATTATGATTGGATTTTCAGAAAACATTTTCAGGGTTGCCAAGCAACCTGGAAATGTCAGGGAATTTTTATAATAACCTTGAAAAAACCTGGAAACATCAGGAAATTTTGATTACAATCCCAGAAAATTATTGTTTCCTAAAGTCATTGTGCTTATTCTTGAAATTTAATTTTTCTTTAATTTAAATTTAAATTTTCTTAATTCAATTTTAAAAGAGTTTCCTTTACAATTTTTCTTCGCAATAATTTAATTATTTTTAATAGAATTTTAATGGAATTTCTCGAAAAATGTATAATTATTAAAAAATTTATTAAAATTCATCATAGAAATTCAATTATTTTCAAAAGTAATCAAATTCTTCGCAAAGATTCAATTATATTTTCAATATCTACTATTTTTAAAAAAAATTTCCAAAAGAAATGAATTTTTTAATAAATTTTTTCGCAATAATTCTATTATTTTCAAAAATATTAAATTTATGTTTATAGAGATTCAATTATTTTTATAAATGTGTAATACAATTTTTTACATGGATTAAATTATTATTTTCATTGATAATAAAACTCATTGCAAAATTTCAATTATTTTTGATACAATTTTAATCGAATTCCTCAAAAAATGTAATTATTCTTAACAATTTTTATTAAAATTCGACAAAAGAATACAATTATTTAAAAATTTGTTAATAAAATTCTTTATGAGAATTCAATTATGAGAAACATTCAATTATTCAAGAAATTATTTATTTTTGTATTAAAAATAATTAGGTATTTAAAAAGAAATATTTTTAAAAAATTCTTCACAAGAATTCAATTATTTTCAAAAGTAATAAAATTTTTAGCAGAAATTCAATTATGGTTAAAAGTTTAATAAAAGTTATAGTCAAAATTTCAATTATTTTTTATAAATTTTTAAATTTTTCTCATAAATTCAATTATTTTCAAAAAATTTAATAAAATTCTTGGCAATATTTCAATTATTTAAAAATTTTTTAATAAAACTCTTGACAAAATTTCAATTATTTTCAAAAACTTTTCTCAATTCAATGAACAATTTTATTGAAATTCGTCAAAAGAATTTTAATTACCTATTTAAAAATTTGTTGATAAAATTCTTTAAATGAGAGTTGAATTTTAAAAAACATTGAATTCTTCAATAAATTATTATTTTTTGTATTTAAATAATTGAATTGTTGTAGAATTTTCTAATAATTAATTGAAATATGAATTTCAGTTAAATTTTTTGAAGTTATTTCAATTTTTATTTTCTAATAAATATTTGATTGAAGAATTTCTGAATATCTGAATAATCGATGAAATTTCTTAAAATTGAATTGTAATTGTAAAATAATATCTACTATTTTTAAAAAAAATTTCCAAAAGAAATGAATTTTTTAATAAATTTTTTCGCAATAATTCTATTATTTTCAAAAATATTAAATTTATGTTTATAGAGATTCAATTATTTTTATAAATGTGTAATACAATTTTTTACATGGATTAAATTATTATTTTCATTGATAATAAAACTCATTGCAAAATTTCAATTATTTTTGATACAATTTTAATCGAATTCCTCAAAAAATGTAATTATTCTTAACAATTTTTATTAAAATTCGACAAAAGAATACAATTATTTAAAAATTTGTTAATAAAATTCTTTATGAGAATTCAATTATGAGAAACATTCAATTATTCAAGAAATTATTTATTTTTGTATTAAAAATAATTAGGTATTTAAAAAGAAATATTTTTAAAAAATTCTTCACAAGAATTCAATTATTTTCAAAAGTAATAAAATTTTTAGCAGAAATTCAATTATGGTTAAAAGTTTAATAAAAGTTATAGTCAAAATTTCAATTATTTTTTATAAATTTTTAAATTTTTCTCATAAATTCAATTATTTTCAAAAAATTTAATAAAATTCTTGGCAATATTTCAATTATTTAAAAATTTTTTAATAAAACTCTTGACAAAATTTCAATTATTTTCAAAAACTTTTCTCAATTCAATGAACAATTTTATTGAAATTCGTCAAAAGAATTTTAATTACCTATTTAAAAATTTGTTGATAAAATTCTTTAAATGAGAGTTGAATTTTAAAAAACATTGAATTCTTCAATAAATTATTATTTTTTGTATTTAAATAATTGAATTGTTGTAGAATTTTCTAATAATTGATTGAAATATGAATTTCAGTTAAATTTTTTGAAGTTATTTCAATTTTTATTTTCTAATAAATATTTGATTGAAGAATTTCTGAATATCTGAATAATCGATGAAATTTCTTAAAATTGAATTGTAAACAAAAGGATTTGAAAATGTTGAAAGAAATTTTTCAGAAATTATTAATAATAATTAATTTAAAGAAGAATTCCAGTTAAAAATTGTGGAAAACAATAATTTAATTAAAATATAAAAAAGTAATTTTGAATAAGTTACAGTAACAATATTTTTATAATAGGTATAAAATGATGATTTTATCAGTCCAACATTTTTAATTATTATAAAATATGAAGATATCGATTGCTCCGAGTCGAAGACTCGGAGTGGTCGATTTTTAACCTGGAAAACCTGGAAAAGTCGGTGAATTTAAAATAAGCAAAAGCGTTGCAACTCTGATATTATATTATTAATTATTTATAGTTGTATTGTATAATTTTATTGTTTAGCATAAATAGATATATGTATAACAGTGATGAAATTAAATTATTTTCAGAAATTTTATTAAAATTAATTTCAAAATTCAATTATTTTTCATAAATAATAGTATTATGTATTGAATGAGCTGATTTAAATATGTTTCTCTTCATAAAGGTTCTTCCTTGTGCCTGGGCTCTCTTAAACTTGGCGAATTGTGAAACTTCATTATCAGCCGTTTTTGGAAAATTGAAGGAGCTTGTTCCCCAATTTCAAATAGAAAACCTAACAACATCTTTCGGAAAAGCAATCCACGACACAATAAGGAACTTGTTTCCAGAAGCGACAATAAATTGCAGCCTATACCACTTCCAAGAAGTAAGAAATTTATTATTAAATAACTAATAATTTAAAAACATTACACTGTGCGACAGTAAAAAATTACTTTGAATTAGACCTATACTAACTTGTTCATTTTGAAAAACTTAAAAATGAAATTCTATGCACAAAAAAGAATCAAATAAATTAGCATTTTTATTCACACAGGTTTCGCACTCATCTACTGATATCTACTATTTACTTTTTTTTCAAGTTTGTAACGATATTTAGAAGTCGTTATATTTATTTTGATTGTCCGTCCTTTTACAAGGACCACTTTCCCTCTTATAATGAAACTGAAATTACCAACGTTTGTTCGACGAAAAATATAATACGTAATAATTTCTATTTCCCCGCCTCAGATCCAATTTTTTCTCCACTTTTATTATAAATACTAATGTTAGAAGCCATTAGAAATTATTTTCAAGTGGAACCAGGTCGGGGAGGGCAACGATTTTGACATTTTTTTTGTTACCGATTTTTCGAAAATTCAGAAATTTCGAAACAATTTCTATTTCCCCGCCTCAGATCCAATTTTTTTTCCACATTTATTAAAAATACTAATGTCAGGAATCATAAGAAATTATTTTCAACTGGAACCAGGTCGGGGAGGGCAATGATTTTGATTTTTTGTCACGGATTTTTCGAAAATTCAGAAATTTTGAAACAATTTCTATTTCCCCGCCTCAGATCCAATTTTTTTTCTACATTTATTAAACATACTAATATCAGGAATCATAAGAAATTATTTTCAAAGTGGAACCAGGTCGGGAAGGGTAATAATTTTGATTTTTTGTCGCAGATTTTTTGAAAAATCCTAAAAAACCGTGACAAAAAATCAAAATCGTTGCCTTCCCCGACCTGGTTCCACTTGAAAATAATTTCTAATGGCTTCTAATATTAGTATCTATAATAAAAATGCAAAAAAATTGGATCTGAGGCGGGGAAATTGTTATGTATTATATTTTTCGTCGAACAAAATTTTCATTCAATTCTTTACAATAATTTAAATAATAACATTTTTCATAAAAATTCAATTTTTTAAATAGAATTTCTGATTAAATTTTAAGCAACTATTCAATTATTATTAATACAAGTTTAAAGGAATTACTCAAAAAATTGTAATAATTATTTTTAAAAATTTAATTTTACTTTCTCGATAAAATCAGTTATTTAAAAAAAAGATTTTTTTCTTTTTAATTCTTTAGGAGAATTCAATTATTTACAAAAATATTAGAAATTTCCACAGGAATTCAATTATGTTCAAAAATGTTTTAAATTGAAATGAAAAATAAGGAAAAAGTCAAGAAAATAAAATAGAATGGAATTTCTGTAAGTTTTTGTAAAGTGTCTAAAACAAGTTTCTTTCGTTGTCAAGTTTAATTTTACGATAACTACTTTTTTAATACTATTTTTTTAATTTAAAAGCTACTGTTTAATAATTTTTTTAAATTCAATTATCGAGTGCGAAATCCGAGTTGAGTGTTTTTAATTTTGACCCCTAAACTTACCCTATTTTGAAAATTTCTCCTATTTATTTCGTCGCAGGAAATAAATAATTTTCAAGTAATTCTGCAAAAGAATTCAACTATCTTGATAACCAACAAAATTCTCCCCATAAAATCAATTATTTTAAGGAATTTTACTTAAATTCTCGCCAAAATTTCAATTATTTAAACAAAAACTAATAAAATACTTTGCACAAATTGAATAATTTTTATAAATTTTAATGAATATCTTGTCAAGAATTCAATTATTTTTATGCATAGCAATATTTTTCGCCAAAAATTCAATTATTTTCAAAAGTTTTTCGCAATTCAATGTTTTTAAATATTTACTATTTTCATAAAATTTATCAACAGAATTAATTATAGAAAAAACTTGTTAATACGATTCTACGAAAAGATTCAATTATTTTCATAAATAATAAAATTTCATTTACGAATTTAATTATTTTCATCGGAGAATTTCAAAAATTTTTAGTACAATTTTAAATAAATTCCTTGAAAAATGCAATTATTATTATTAAAACTTGTATTAAAACTTGAGGAAAGAATTCAATTTTAAAAAACATTTAATTATTCAATAAAACAATAAAATTCTTTGCAATAATTCAAATATTTTCATAAATAGCATTTAATTTCTTCGCAGAAAATCAATTATTTCCAAAAATTTGTAATTAAATTTTGCGAAAAATTCAATTAGCTTGATAAACAATAAAATCCCATAAATTCTTCCCATAAAATCAATTATTCTAAGGAATTTTAATAAAATTCTTTTCCAAAATTCAATTCTTTTGATAATTATCAATATTCATCAGAATAATTGAATTCTTTTGAAAAGTAATAAAATATTTTGCAAAAGTTAAATTATTTTCAAAATTTTTAAAAAATTCTCGTCAAGAATTAAATTATCTTTATAAATAGATAGGGAAATTATTGAGTCTCAAATTATTCTCAAAAATTAAATTATTGGCTAAATTTTTTTTAAATTCTTCTCATGAATTGAATTTTTTTTAAAAATTATTATTTAAATTCTTCTAAGGAATTCAATTATTTTTAAAAAATTTAATAAAACTCTTCCAAAATTTTTCAATTTTTTAAAAAAATTGTTATAAAATTCTTTAATATAAGAAATTTCATTGAAATTTTAATTAAATTTCTTAAAAGAAATTAAATATTTTCAAAAGTTGTTAATACAATTCTTCGTTAAAATTAAATTTTATGAAACATTCAATATTGTTTGTTTTTGCTTTTAAATAATTGATTTCCCGTAGAATTAAATTATTGTTTTTCGTACTTTCAACTAACAATTGTGTAAAATTAATTTTTTTTGAAATAGATTAATTGAATAATAATAATTGATGTTATTGATTGAAAGTAGAATTGTAGTTAAAATTTCTATAAAATGTTAATTGAATTGAAATGAAACAAATAATTTTGAAGAAATTAACAAATTAAAATTAAAGTAACAATATTCTTATAATAATAAAATAATGATTTTGTCAGTCGGTCATCTTTAATTATTATGAGTTGTTCAATTTGAAAAGGTTTGAATTTGAAATTTTTGAACATCTTAATTCCAATGAAAAAAAATAATTAAATTTTTATTTGAAATAAAACTATTGATATTTTCGAATAATTTTACTTTTGAAGAAATTTGTAAATAAATGTAAAAAAAAAACAATTTTTTTGAGTATCTAATAATTTTTAGAGTGAATAAGAATATTATTCTTTAGGGTCAGGAAAAAATATAAGTCAAAGTTGTGTTTGTAAATCAGGGAAAAATAAAGTTAAATTTTTGTAGCCACCCTGTATAAATAAATTATATTTTTTATCATTATTTGATTGATTTTAAAGGTCCCCTAAAAATCCCCGATTTATTAATTTTCAGTCCCCCATTTCCCCTACAATACTTTTTAGGGGCACAGTAAAGCCTGTATTTTGTCTTTATTTCTGATTTGTAAGTTTACATTTTTATGAAAGACTCAAATATATTAATTTAAATTTATGTTGGAATAAATTAGTAGAAATTACCATTTAATTGCAAAATTTACTCATTCAAAAGCAAAAAATTCTGAGTGAATCATTATAAGAACTTAAAAGTTAATAAAAATTAATAAAAATTACAACTGCATTAATTAGAAAAAGAAATAAAGAGAAATTAATCATATGTATACTGATAAAATGTATAGAAGAACATGTGACTGTAAAAACGTAAACTGTAAAAATTCGGCTAATTTTTAACGAATTCTGATAAAAAAAATGTCAGTCAACACAGAATTAAATATTCTTAAAAATTGTTATTAAAAAAAAATTACTATTAAAATTCAAATTTTTTTATCTTTTCAATTTTTTTGTCCTAATTAATACTAAAAAAAATAATTCATTAAGTTTGTACCAAGAATGACAAAGTTACAATATATTTTATGCATTAAGTTTAAAGAACGGATTTTTAGCTCTAAAATGAAATTTCGGGAGTGTTTGAGTGATTTAATTTATAACATTTTTTTAGTTTTTCAAAATGAACAAGTTAGAATAGGTCTGATTTAAAGTACTATTACTTTTTATTTTTAATAACACTTAATGAATCCATAATTCCTCATTTCAAGAAAATGAAAAAAATGACTTTCCTCACATAACCACTAGAATTAATTTTAAAATAACAATGTGTGACGGATGTACGGAACAATTTCAAATTACATTAATTAAAGCACGCATTAATCGTTTACAAAATCAAAAGTTCTTACTTGACGAACTTTTGGGAAAACCACGAGTGAGGAGAGGTTTGTTTAATATTGTAGGTGATATATCTAAAGTTCTTTTTGGTACTCTTAGCGAAACAGATTTGAAGAACATTTATCACGAATTAGACAAACTATTTCTAAGCAACAAGGTTATTTTACAAAGTATAATCAACCAAACAAGAACAATTAAATATTTACTCAACTCTGCCTCAAGTGATCTACGAACCTTACAACTCCATAGCAATGAAAGTGTTGGACACATGAATGAATTGATTAAAGGGACAAATGAAAATACTCGTAATTTAGCAATATCAAATCAATTAATTATTTGTATGATGATAATTGACGAATTAAGTGAAGACATTAACTTAATAATAGACGCCATAAATGACGGAAAAAACGGAATAATTCACCCTCAACTACTGACACCAAAAACACTAATAAGTGAACTAAAAAAGTTTGAAGAAATGTTCAACACAAAATATCCTATTCCTTTAAAAGAAACTAACTTCCAACATATTATTGACATTACGACAATTAACGTAGCCATTATGAAAAATCGGTTCACATATTCAATTCACATATTCAATTCACATCCCCATACCAGAAATGGAAACGTATGATATTAAACACCTAATTCCTATTCCTAAAAAAATCAATTACGTTTTCCTTGCTATTATTCCTGATTACGAATACTTACTAACTGGACAGGAACACACTACTTACATACCAACAGATAAAGTAACTCTAGATAATTGTAAAAACTTTGGACAGGGTAAAATATGTAAACGATTCCAGCCTACATACCTTATGTCAGAAACGCATAGCTGCGAAAATAGTATTCTTAGGACAAATGTTAAGGTCTTAAAGGACGAATGTAAATATTCACCTTTTAAAATTGTTAATATAGCATTTGTACCTCTTATAGATGGTTACATATTGATTCCATATGACACTACGGAATTAGATGTTTCCTGCGAGTCAGGACAAGATAAAATAGAAGTTAACAGACCTACTAAGGTCTCTAGTAACGATAAGTGTATTTTACATGGATTAAATATAGTTTTAAAATTAAATGCAGTAAACCAATTAAAAAAAGGAATAGTATATTAGAAAAATTTGTCACTACCTTATTCTAACAAACAATTAGATTCAATAAAAGATAAACTTATACCTTTAACTCAGGAAATTAAGCCCATTAATCTTAATAATCTTAAACAATCTTTAGATGATATCGAAAACGCAGTTAATAAAGTAAGACTCGAAAAACGAGCAGAAAGTTGGATAGAACAAGCTACTAGTTGGATACAATATATAGGATACAGCGCAATAGGAACAATAGTTATGTACACATTCTATAAATGTGGAATCTGCGATATATTAGCTAAATGTATTCCGAAAAAAATTTGTCTGTTTTGCGTCAAAATTAATGTAAACAACTCACCAACGGTGCAATATACTGCGGCACCAATTCAGGAAACTAGTAGAATAGGTTGCGAAATTAAAACTGCGAATATTAAAATCAAACCTGTAAAAAGGATTTAGGGACTAAATCCAATCTAAGAAAGGGGTTGTAATAGAAACATAAATGCTCAACTCCTCCCCTCTCTTCTAAGTTATGTTAAAAGGAAATATGGTCGTCCAACATCCCTTGGTCCAAGGCCCAAGGAGGACAGTCTTATTGTAACCACCGAACTGTGTTAAACTGTAATAAAGAAGTCCTGGGACTAAACAGGCATCTAACAAGTTAAGTGTCTTATTTAATCCTAGACCGTTACATAATTTCATTTTCGAAATTTTTTTCAACTGACAAATTAATTTCGAATTTATTTTCAAATTCTTTATTATTTTCTTTAATTATTTTAATATTATTTATGCTTTCTTTAAGCATTTCCATTGTTAAAACTTCCTCATCTCTCATTACTTGAATGATATCACTTTCAAAGTCAATTTTTGTCTTTAAAACTTTTTGCATATCAGCCCCAATTATACAATTGCAATTTAGTTTAGGAACAATTATAAATACATATTGACCCTCATATCCACACATTTTAAATTCTGCTAGAATTTGTAATTTTAATTTAATTGGACGTGCTCCAGTTGCACCTACAATACTCATCCCTACAATTGGTAATTTATTACATTTTTCAAATTTTTCTTTATTTTCCTCATAAAACCTTTCAGATATACATGTTACTTGACTTCCTGTATCTATGAGTGCTTTTAATTTTTTATTTACAATTTCAAATTCTATTACTGGACATTTTCCCAATTGTTGATGAATATCAATTATTTTTTTCTCTAGTAATTCTTCTCGCATATTCGATGGAACTATTTCTTTTTCTTTGTTTATCAATGTCATTGACCTCGGATCCGTATTAAGCAAGCTTTTATTTACAAACCCGAGGTTTTCTAGTTTTCCGAAGTCGATGAAATCTCTCTACAATTATTACTATTATTTTTTAAAGTTTTAAATTTTTTTGTTACATTTATTTTTACTTGTTGAGAATTTTCATTACTCGGAATATTTACATTAGTTACATTACTTTCCTCTTGCTTTACATTATAAGGAGTATATCTTGAATTTTCAACATAACCATTATTGTAAAATTGACGTTGATTCGAGTTGTTCTGAAAATTATTTGTTCGCGTATTATTACTGAAATTACCCTAAAATCTATTTCTATCAAAATAGTTATCATGGTTATTTTTATTTTGAAAATTTTCATTTCTGTTTTCTTGACTATTATAATTATTATTATATCTACTTTGATTTGGATTATTCCCCTGATAACGATTCTGATTTTTATTATAATTATAATTTTCTCTTTTCTGATACTGATTTTGTTGATTACACTGGTTTACAGTGAAATTGTCAATCGAACAAAACAATTTTTTTTCGAATAGTAGGTGTTTCTTGAGTAAGAAAATCATAGTTTTAATTTTTTTCCCTCGTGCAGTTTTTCTGTAGCTTCAAATTTTGCATTTTCGAGGTGCTACGCCACTTAAACTTACCTGTAGGAAAATTAGCTTGTCGAAATATAATAAATGAGGTATCATTGGAAAGGTTATTAAATTACCTTTCGATCCATAGGTCACAGAATAAAATTCAACAAAAAACGAGAGAGTTACAGTCGATTAAAGATGAAATTTCATGACAATTTTGATGATTTTTAGACATTTGAGTAACTTCTACTATTTTTTTCTACATCAAACAGGAAAGAATGTTTAGGTTTTAATTTTTTTATTGATGGACTATATCATTACACAAATTTTGAGCCCTTGTGGACCTCGATTGGATTAAAAATGACAATTCTACACTAAATTTAGTGAACGAAACATAATGCTGAACGAGTTTTTTAAAATCCATCGAATTTACACCTATTGGATCCGCCATTTTTAATTTTTAAAATCTGACATCAGATTCGTAATCAGCGACCCCGAAAACCCCCGAGTAACGAATTTAAGACGAATTTAATCGATTTTTAAAAACGTGACGCCATATTGGATCCGCCATTTTGAAATTTAGAAAACTAACATTGGATTCGAAATCTACGATTTCAGAAATCCTTTATTAGTGATTTTACTAACTTTAGAGCTTAACTAAATTTTATTACTTCAATTTTTGCTGCAAATGTTTAAGGGATACTAAAAATGAAGAATGTAGTTTCGTTCACTAAATTTAGTGTAGAATTGTCATTTTTAATCCAATCGAGGTCCACAAGGGCTCAAAATTTGTGTAATGATATAGTCTATCAATAAAAAAATTAAAACCTAACCATTCTTTCCTGTTTGATGTAGAAAAAAATAGTAGAAGTTACTCAAATGTCTAAAAATCATCAAAATTGTCATGAAATTTCATCTTTAATCGACTGTAACTCTCTCGTTTTTTGTTGAACTTTATTCTGTGACCTATGGATCAAAAGGTAATTTAATAACCTTTCCAATGATACCTCATTTATTATATTTTGACAAGCTAATTTTCCTACAGGTAAGTTTAAGTGGCGTCGCACCTCGAAAATGCAAAATTTGAAGCTACAGAAAAACTGCACGAGGGAAAAAAATTAAAACTATGATTTTCTTACTTAAAAAATACCTACTATTCGAAAAAAAATTGTTTTGTTCGATTGGCAAAAAAAAGTTTTTAATTTGTAAACCTGTGTTATAATTTTGAGTGTTTTGATTTTGTGAATTTTGTTGACGCTTATAATTGTCAGAACCACTCCTTAAATTGTTTTGAGAATTACCAGAATTTAAAAAATTTCTTTGAGAGTTAACCGGACCTGCTCTATCGAATTTTTCTAACAAATCTAATAAATCATTAATTTTTTTAATTCCTCTTATAATTATTGCTGTTTGAATATCTTCACTAAAATGTCTCACAATTTTCAAAACAATTTCATTTTCTAAAGGTGATGGAATTAAATCTTTAGCTTTGTTTATAACTTTAATCGCGTATGCTGACCTTGATAATTTACCGTTTGGTCTATAAGAACCAAATTCTAAATTAGAACTAATTTTGAATCTTATATCATCATTCCAAAACCGATTAATAAATTTTTCTTTAAAATCACCAAAATGGTCATTTTCATCTTTGACTAAATTCCACCATTCTTTAGCAATTCCATCAAGACATGCTTGAATTACATATTTAGTTTCTGAATTTAAAATATCATTGAATGTAATGTAGTCTTGTAAATCTCTCAAAAATACCATCGGACGTTCTTGATTACTTCCGGAATACTTTGGCAATGGATACTCTCTAATCCACGAATTTCTAGTTGTCACATCACTAGTTTTTAATTTATTAATTCTTTGTTCAAATAAATTTTGTGTTTTTTCAATTTCTTTAATTTTACACTCATTATGCATCACTGCCATAGCATTCTCTTCTGTAGTCAAATGTACTGTATTTAATTTACTGTCCATTTTACCTATTTTACCCGTAACCTCATCCAATGTTTCCTCTACATTTAATTTTAAATTTTCATATAGCCGTTTGTTAATTTCAATACTCGTAGCAACTTGTTCATACAATTTATTTTTCAACTTTTCAATCTCCTTTTCCTTTTTTTCTATTCTTTGTCTAATTTTTGCTCTATCTGTTGTACATTTCTTAAAATTATCTTTTTGTTGAGTCGCGATTTTACCCAAACCTCTTTTTACTTTTTTAACTTCTAATCCCAAATCACGCATGAATTCATCGAAATCTTGTTGTGTTTTACTCATTATTTCTTTTTCTTCTTCATTTAATTCAACATCTTCCTCTTCACTTTCCTCATCAAATTGATGAATTGTTTGAACCTCATCAAAAATATCAATAAAACCTCTATCATTTTTATTTTTAATTTTCTTTTCTTTACTTTTATCTTTATCACCCTCTAAATTAGATTTTGATGCATCCTGTGTGTTTTGTTCATTATTATTATTTTTATCTATCTTTATTTATTATATTTGTTAACCCTTTAACGCCCAAATGGACAAAATTTTGGCATGAAGTTTGAGGACTTATTTCGGTACTTAAAAATCAATAGAAAAATTCACGAATCATCATTTCTTATGTTTTCATATGCACTCTATCGAATGGCGTTAAAAAAAAGTCAAAAATTTATAAACAAAAAAGTTATTAATGTTTTTTATAAAAAAAGTCCGATTTTTTTCCAATTTTTGTTTAATTTTCAATTTTTTCTACTATGAAATAGCGAAAAAATAATTCCAAATGTTACAAATAACGTGACATAGATATATTACCTAGAAGATAGGACTATAGAGAAAATTAAAAATTAAAATGGCGGCTCAAAAATGGAGTTTGAAGTTCAAATTTTTTTCAAAATTTGATTCGAAAGTACGAAATTGTTAAAAGTGTTTAGATCAGCTTGAAATTTGTTACTTGGGGGTTTTAGGGGTCGCTGATCACGAATCAGAAGTCCAATTTTCAAAATTCAAAATGGCGGATCCAATATGGCGGCTAATTTTTTTTAAAAACTAATTAAATTTGCTTGAAACTTGTTACTCGGGGGTTTTTGGGGTCGCTAATTATGAATATGAAACCCAATTTTTAAAATTCAAAATGGCGGATCTAATATGGCTGACAAATTTTTCAAAAATTTATTAGGTTAGCTTAAAATTTGTTTCTCGGGGGTTTTAGGGATCGCTGATCACGAATCAGAAGTCCAATTTTCAAAATTCAAAATGGCGGATCCAATATGGCGGACAATTTTTGTAAAAACTCATTAAATTTGCTTGAAACTTGTTACTCGGGGGTTTTTGGGGTCGCTTATTACGAATATAATATCCAATTTTTAAAATTTTAAATGGCGGATCTAATTTGGCCGACAAATTTTCAAAAACTCATTATATTAGCTTAAAATGTGTTACTCGGGGATTTTAGGGGTCGCTGATCACGAATCTGGAGTCCAATTTTCAAAATTTGAAGTGGCGGATCCAATATGGCTGACAATTTTTCTAAAAAATCATTAGATTCGCTTGAAACTTGTTACTCGAGGGTTTTTGGGGTCGCTGATTACGATTATAATGTCCAATTTTTAAAATTAAACATGGCCGCTTCAATATGACAGACAAATTTTCAGTTGAAATTTGATAATCACAATCTTTAGCCATTAAAATATTAAAAATATTTTTAATGTTTTCCAACTTTCACCGCGTAGAGGTAAACATGAACTGATAAGTCTTTTTTTAAATTATTTTTTTTTCGATTTAATATATTGATAAGTAAATTTAATCGAATTAAAACTATGAAGAATGATTTTTGAAAGGTTTTACAAGAGCTTCAAGCTGGAGATAAAAAAAATTGTTTTTTTCAATTTGACCCTGAAATAAGTAATGATTAAAATAAAACATGCATTTCTATTTTTTTACCTTTAAATTCAAAAATTATAATAACAAATAAAAAGAAGAAAAATACATAAAAAAATAAAACAGTAAAAAAATATATAAAATTTAAAAATAAAAAAAAAGATTTTCCAGTTCACGTTTACCTCCACGTGGTGAAAGTAGAAAAACATTAAAAATATTTTAAGTATTTCAATGGCTAAAGAACGTGATTATCAAATTTCAACTGAAAATTTGTCGGCCATATTGGATCCCCATTTAAAATTTTAAAAATTGGATATTATATTCGTAATAAGCGACCCCAAAAACCCCCGAGTAACAAGTTTCAAGCAAATTTAATGAGTTTTTACAAAAATTGTCCGCCATATTGGATCCGCCATTTTAAATTTTGAAAATTGGACTTCTGATTCGTGATCATCGACCCCTAAAACCCCAGAGTAACAAATTCCAAGCTAATCTAATGAATTTTTGAAAAATTTGTCGGCCATATTAGATCCGCCATTTTGAATTTTAAAAATTGGATTTCATATTCATAATCAGAGACCCCAAAAACCCCCGAGTAACAAGTTTCAAGCAAATTTAATTAGTTTTTAAAAAAAATTAGCCGCCATATTGGATCCGCCATTTTGAATTTTGAAAATTGGACTTCTGATTCGTGATCAGCGACCCCTAAAACCCCCGAGTAACAAATTTCAAGCTGATCTAAACACTTTTAACAATTTCGTACTTTCGAATCAAATTTTGAAAAAAATTTGAACTTCAAACTCCAGTTTTGAGCCGCCATTTTAATTTTTAATTTTCTCTATAGTCCTATCTTCTAGGTTATATATCTATGTCACGTTATTTGTAACATTTGGAATTATTTTTTCGCTATTTCATAGTAGAAAAAATTGAAAATTAAACAAAAATTGGAAAAAATCGGACTTTTTTTATAAAAAACATTAATAACTTTTTTGTTTATAAATTTTTGACTTTTTTTTTAACGCCATTCGATAGAGTGCATATGAAAACATAAGAAATGATGATTCGTGAATTTTTCTATTGATTTTTAAGTACCGAAATAAGTCCTCAAACTTCATGCCAAAATTTTGTCCATTTGGGCGTTAAAGGGTTAATGTCAAAAAGTGTAAATTACTTATTTTATGTTTTATTAAAAATTCATTTAACACGAATGTTCAAAATGTTTATTCATTTAATCAAATGCATTCATTTCTAAATTTCTTATCTACCATGAATCAGTCTATATAGAAAGCAAACAAAACCAGGGGTACCAGTTGAAACATTCGAATTTTGGTTAACAGACCGAGGGAAGTGTATATCTATATATTTTTCCTTTATTTAGATTAAATAGCCCACTGCACGGTAATATTCTGAAAACCTACGTGTTTCAAAACATGAAAATTATCTCACATACGTATTCGACAGTTCTCATTCTTATATCATATGAATGATATAATAGAAAGAATGTTATTGTTAAATTTAAAAGGACATTGCTTCCCAAATTTAGAGATCCTCTAACAATGAGGCACGCGTCAAACTATATCAACTGATAAGATCTGTTTTGACAACATATAGTAATATATTTTATGAATAAAATTATGTAATCTGTATTTTTCTTCAATTTAATATTATATTTTATTTTTGAGAAAATTTGTTGCTTTGTAACCAAATTAGAGGAATCTGCTCCAATAATTATTCGGTAATTTAGCTTTTTATTCTTTCTAATTTATCCACTACTAAATAAGATAATTTTTATCTTGTGTTCGTAGGATAAATATATAAAATAATAAATTAATAAATCAAAGTTAAATTATAATAATTAACACAATTTTTAACTATAAAGAAATCTTTTCTTATGATATAGTTTTTATATATAAATAATTTTGTGAGTTCATTTGCAATTATCTATACGAACTAACCCAGTAATAAATAAAACAAAAATAAATAATAATGTTCATTCACCTTTGTAAGTATTCTTCCTTCACTCAACAACTTCAATAATTTCAATATGTAAATATTCTCAATTTGACAAATCTACAAACAAAAATTAAATAAAATTTAATAATAAAATTTTATAAATCCTGCCTACAAAAGGTTAAGTTTTCCCTAAACCCTAAATTAACTATTCTATTAATAAATAAATATTCTTTAAAATTATAAATTTTACTAAATTCTGATTTATTTTGGATATGATAAAATTATAATATCGAAAAATGATCAAAACTTATTCAATTCACATAATAAAATCTATTTATTTGTCTGAAAAATTAACTAAATAATTAATTTAAGTAAATTAATTATTTCCTATTATAAATAATATTTCTGGTGGTCTGGGATCAATATTTATTGAATCTTTCAAACTGCCACATCGATATAGCCTATTACTATAATTATAAATACAGCTCATAAGAATATTCAATAAACTTACGATTTGCTTTTGTTACTCCTTAAGGTTCTGGATTATGAGGTAGTAAGCCAATTTCTTGGTAAATTCCCCAACACCTTCGTCAGAGCTTGTCTTTGTAGATGATTTTTATTTAAATTATCAGGTAGTAAGTTATAAAACAACAAATTCCTGAGTAATTTTTACGATTTGTAAGTGTGCAAATGTATGTCAAATATTGTAAAGTTTGGTCGTAAGTTGTAAAACAACAAATTCCTATGTTATACAATATTTTAATAATGTCAGTGTTATTTAAAAAAAAATATCAAGTAGTAAGTTGTAACAAAACAAATTCCTGAGTATTTTTTTATATTTATATGTATTATAAAATTGAATTATATGTTGTAAAAATATTGTAAGTTAAACTTATAATACCAGGTAGGAGGTTGTAAAACAGCGAATTCCTGGATGTTACAAGTATGGAATTTTAGTTTGTACTCACGTACTATTGTAAATAGAGTAGTAGAAATGAGCGAGCGAGACCTTCAATCTCACTGTTTATATACCCTTCTAGAGACGCTATAGAAACTTCCTGAATCTTCTAGAACATTCTAGTCGTTTCTAAAATTCTACCCGTCCTTATTTCTTTCCGGTTAATAGGAAAAATCCGCGTGACTTCCGTTTCGCGAGGCTATTGTTCTCTCTATTGACGAAAATTCATAGCGTGTCATATTCGTAGCTCCAATAATATTTAAATTCCTCGAGTAGAGACAGTACTATTTTTTCTCTCTCTCTAGTCTCCAACGTGTCTACTGTATTTTGATAACAATACCCTTCTTTTCTTATATTTGATTTATTTCTTTTAAATTAAATAATTCCTTTAATATTAAACTTTTGGTTATTTAAAATTTTTCTAATTATATCTATTAATTTTTATCTATTTTTTCATATAAATTTCACTATATCTTTATTTTATAAAAGCTTATTTGAATTAAATAATTAATCCATTTAAAGTAATAAAATTGATATTATTTTTATAAACAAAATATATAAAAAAAATTAACATTCTGTTAAATTTTTATAATTTATTAACAATAATTATTCCAACTATAAACTAATTTTGTATTTCTGAAATATTAAATTTTCTCTTCTCTTTTCTAACCTTGGCCTTGAATCAGCTGAACCTTTATCATGTATTTTTGTGTCTTAGTACATTTGTACTCAGTTGACCTTATTTTGATTTCTTTTATATTTTAAATTTAACGAAATTATATTTCCCTTTATCAAAATGCTACTCTTCATTTATTATTTCTGTTAATTAATTATTTTATTATTTATAATTTACCTTTATTTATACATTTTTTAATAATTTTAATTTTGACTATTGAAATACCATTTCAAGCTTTTAAGTTATCTGACAGCGGAAACGTGAAATAAATAGTGCGAATAGCAGCACCGCACCTAGAAAACGTGAGAAATTAAGTTCCGCGATAATCATATACGTTACCGTTTGATGTAACGCATTTTTGAGAACACAAACCAAAAAAGAAGTCGCTCTTTCAATGAGTTAAGTGATTTGGAAGTGTAAAAGTAGTGTAAAATTTAAGTTTTGAAAGGTAACTTATTTTTTTCCTACTACTTTTGACATTGAAATTGATTGTCTTAGTTTAATTAAGTGATAATTTTGACTCAAAAAAAAATTTTATCCCACATGCACAAAAATGGCGCTTTTAGATAGCTGACGACAAGGAGAAAACGGACGCCATTTTCATATAAGTCGAACAAGTGAATGACTTTTACTCCTTATCGTCTGCTATCTGAAATCGCCACTTTTGTGCATTAGGAATAAAAAATATCGTAAGAAACACAGGAATAAAGGCCTCTACCCTTGTTGCTTAATATACTATTTGGTGTCTGCCATAAAAAGTTGTTTGTCACCATGAGTGGACTGACTGTTTTTTCCATTTTTAATGTCAGTTTAACATTTTTTAGATATAAATTGACAATAAATTAGTTTGAAACTATGATTTATGTTCTTTATTAATTTTTTTGTGATATTGATGTGATATGTGACAAAATTATTAAAAATGGTTTCACTTGTAAACATTGCGACACATACATGGTCTGAAGCTGCATAAGGATCCCCGCCGATGGTTGTCCACTACCGAACATCATCGATGTCTTTGACGTGCTGGGAGAAGCGGATCCACTGCCAAATATCATTGATTTCTTTGATGTACTGGGAGAAGTGGATCCACTGCCGAACATCATTGATTTCTTTGATGTGCTGGGAGAAGTGGGTCCGCTGCCAGACATGATTGATTTCTTTGATGAGTTGGGAGAAGTGGGTTCGCTGACAGACACGACTGGCATCATGGATATGTTCGGTAGACCTTGTCGTGGTGGCGGGGCTTTTCACTAAAGGGCAACTAAACAGCAAGAAAAAATGGATTCAGAAAATTCAGAGAAGGTACCCCATGTGAGCAGGCCGGAAACGGGAAATCTCACCATCGGTCCCAGGACAATTTCTTGCAGTACCACGTGTGATCGTGGAAAGGTTAGAATCACAGAACATCGTGGAAAAAGAAAGAAGGAGAAAAGGAAGCGCGTCGAGCCTTCTGAGTGTGTCAAGTTGCAGTAGCGGAAAGACCGTACGCAGCGCTATCCACTCGGAAGTGGACGACGAGGCAATAGAAGAGAGTCGCGAGATATGCTTGCGGCTCAGAAAGGAGGAGGCGACTTGTCTCTACAAATTGGAGTTGGAGGTCGCAAAGATGATGGAGCATGTCGCGGCCGATGAGTCGGACGTCGATTTGGCATGCGTTCTGAGCGGTGCCGAGTGTAACCGCAAGGACCGTAAGGAAGAGAGAGAGCGTTCATATAGGCGTAATCCGGTGTCATCGATGCCTGGAATACGGCCATATTGGAGCCAAATGCCAGAAGGAGGACAGATCGGCTGCGTGCTTTAAGTGTGGTGAGGCCGGTCACAGGTTCTCCAACTGGAAAAAGAACGCAAGCTGCTTTTTGTGCACTAAAAAGTTTGGCAATAAGGTGTCAACCACCCATATTGCAGGCAGCGGAGGATGCGGAGTCTTCAGGTCGGCCCTTGAGGAGGCGAAGAAGACTCTTGCAAGGACTAAAAGTAAATGAGAAGTGTTAAAAGGAGCGAATAGTTTTTAATTGTTTATTTTATTTACTTTGATTATTTTTTGTAGTTTTTATACTGTCCTTTTTACATTTTATTTTTAATAGATTAATTTTTTGTTTTTATGTCCGTTTACAATTTTATCTTTTAACCTTTTAATCTTTTTAATACTTTTTAACATTTGTTCCTTTATTCTTTGACATTGGAATGGTTTTTAATTTTAATTATTGACGCAGAAGAACCGCAGAGAGAGAACAAAGTCACATGAGCGACAGAGTCGGAACGCCACCCTCGAAGGCTAAAGTCTTACGACAGTTCCAAAGGAGGGTAAAGTGCTCCAGAAGAAGGGTTACGGGTTTTAGTGGGTCGGGCTGGTAGTAGGTCGCCAGTTTATTAAATTTACTATAAGATATATATTTATTTTTCTTTTTTTATATTTCCTTTTGTTTTATCATACCAACCCCACATAACCTTGGAGTGCGGAATCCAAGGTATCTGTAGGCAGATTTCCCAAAAGTCCCTAAGCAAAAAAAAAAAAGCTGCATAAGCATATATTTTGTTTCAATATATCAGAAATATTAAATACATTAAAGAATTTAGAATAACTTTTACAATTTTTTAGGAGTGGTCCACTCAAGGTTACACTTTTTTCATTCCTTAAAAATTTTTTAAAAGTCAATTGTTTTTTCCAATAAAAAAATCAAAGCTATTATGGCATAAACACTTATCTAGGGATTTAAACTAAAGCATGAAATAGAAACCTCCGATTAATTTGCTTTCATAAAGAATTTTTTAGAAAAAAAGCGTAGGCGGTCCACTCAAGGTGACATTACTCTATATATGTTTTTTTCGAAAAAAGAATCAGCTACGATTTTCAGAAATGAAAATTTGGAATCTTGGGACGATTCCATATAAAACTGCGTTAGCACAATTTTGACTCATTTTAGGTAAACCTAAAAATGCTTGAAGACCACCGTGTTTTCGTGGTGAGTGTGCAATGAACTTATGGAGCTCCACGTCAAGCCGCGACGCACGGAACAACGCGACCGCGCTCACAAAAAAATTCACAGTTAATAAACTATTTTGATCTACCAACTTTTTCTTTCAGTAATTTAATCCTTGATTTATATAGTTTAAGGTTCTGAAAAATAATTTTTACAAAGAAGGTCCAGAACACAATTAATTGTTCATTTGTTTATTATTAACAATTATTTTTTACAATACATAATTTTTTCAACATTGAAATAATTTTTCTTAAAAAGTTCAAATCTTTATTAATTGTGTCTAAAAATTTTCATCAAAATCCGAGAATCCAGTTCTGAGATATAAATGTTTAAAAAAAATGTTACATTAAAATTAAATTGTTTATCAATTGCCCTACAATATTGATGTATAAATATTTGCATCTAAGCGGATTATATTGTCTAAAAAAAATCATTTATGCAAAATTTAACTTTTTGCCCCAGTCTCCCCTACTTTATTTTTATAAAGTTTATTATAGAAATTGCAAACCTTGGAAGATCCGTTGTCTACTTAAGGAATTCTTACCCTGTGACGACTCTATTCTAGCTTTGCGTGGCTGCGAATGGGAGAGAAAACACGAATGGATTTATGCTGGGCAATAATCAATAATGATGTTTCACGAGTTATATAAAGAAATTCAAAAGTTCATCGTTCCCCCGCATGAATGCGTCCCTGCTTTCTTTCTCATTCGCATTCGCTTGAAGCCAGAATCAAGTTGTCAGAGTTCAATTTCAAAGCATTAATTGGTCGAAACACGGCTTCACATTTTAAATGATGTATCGAAGACGGATTAATCATTTTTAATTTTCGAAGTTCATAGATCAATCATGCATAGATTGTTATACATTTATGCGTTTTAATTTCAATCGTATACCTGCTCAAAATCCCTAGTTTGTTTGATTTTCTTTATCACTCAAGGCACCACCCACCTACCAATAGTACGATTTTCTAAATTTTCAATTGGTTTCTTGAGTTTGAAAAAAGAAATGGTAGGGATGTTTGGCAGGACATGCATTGTTTTTCCTGTGTCCAAAATTCAGTTTCTTATTATCTGTTTCTCGCGACTGATCTTTTCTTTTATATACGTGGTACCTCTTTATAAAAATAAAAATGTCTTTTGCTAGTTTTGACTTTGATTTAGATAATTTTTTGTATGACGTATTAAAGGATTTAGATGATCTTGAAAATTTTGAACCGGGTGAAGTGGATTATTCGGTTTGTGAAATGGAGATTGATGAAGAGTGCAGTGTTCGCGAAATTTGTCATGAAAGTATTGTTTTGAACGAAGAATGTCATGAAGACATTGTTTTAGACGAAGAATGTTCTTCGAGAAAAGTAATGCTTGAAAAAAGTAAGAAGAGAAAGAGGAAAGAAAATATTGAGCAATGTTCTTCGAAAAATGTAATACTTGAAGAAAGTAAGAAGAGAAGGATGAAAGTGTTACAAACCAGAAATATTTATTTATTTAAAAATACCGAGCTTTTGAGATGGCTCGTAGTTCTGTGGTTTGGGGAGGCACCAAGCTGCCAAGGTCTGAGGGACCTTGTTTGAATTGTGGGGTCGTTTTCCAATTTTAAAAGTTATGCTCTGCTTCTATATTGAGATTTTTGTTTAGTGCAAGGTATAATGGTGTTGAAAGTAAGTTAAGAAAGGTATTTGGTAAAAATTGTTTATTCAAAATGGCAAAAGAATAGTAATAGGAACGATACAATACTTACGAACTACCGACGATTGCTGTGATAAAATCCATTTGCCGTCAAGCGGAATTAACACCTCGTTACACATTTAGTCTTAAGAGTTCAAAATTCTCTTATCATTCAAATTTGAATTTCTTTCCGACGCGAAATAATTTTCTTTTGTTAGAAATTCCGTGCCGAAATTTTCCTGTATTTTAAAATTTAAATTTTGTTTGTGGGACCGTTGTGTCGAGACGGCGCAGGTGTCACACACACGGACTGGCCGGTTTCGGGAAACAAAATTTTGATTATTTATATTATTAAATAAACCATTTTTCTCTCAACACAATTCTCACAGGACTCTGTCGGTTAGGAGAATTCAATTCTGTAATTTTCGTCCTCCTTTCGCATTGTACTTAAAAGTTTTACGCGGGGGTCCGACTCGCGGACGGGCTAAGTCGCGGCGTTCTTGATTCTCGCAACACTTACCAGGCTAGAGCCAGGAGAGATGTTGCTCGAGAGAAGCGAGAATTTGTACTGCCTTGATTTTAAGATGTCGACTAGCCTCTAGTCCTTGCTTCGAACCAGGGTGGGATAATTTTAGTGATAAGAGATGTTAAAAATCGGTAGTAGGGGAAGATTCGCGGCCCATTGGACATTGCATTTCTGCTGATCTTTTTAATTCCCACGGCAGCTTCGTGAGAACGGAAACAAAATAAATTTGATCCTTTTTGGGAATAATAATATTCAATGAATATTTAATAACTATTATTATTAATAAGCTATTATCGTGTTGTCATAGATAACATAATTATAACTCACCTTTTTATGGTGGTTAATGTTTTTGAAAAGCGAGTTAATATTTCTTATTTTATTTGAATATATTTGGAGTAATATCCATTTGGAGTAATATTCAAATTTGTTTAAAATAAGCACGGGTGTTGCATTAAATATCCCGTCTTATTCTTGTCAAACGCACGTGCGTTTGTTATGATGCTGCATGCCAATCTTGTGGGCCTGGAGGAGAAGGGAAGGTTCTGTTGGGTAAAAAAGCATTGAGTAGAGGCTAGCATAGGTGTGCATGTGTTGGTGCATTAACACTGGACTTCGTTTAGCCGTGTGAGTCTCGTAGCGGAGGGAGACCTGTGAGAGTGCCGGTACCTATACACTGCAGCCGAGTGCCCGTGTGTGTGTTGCCGTTTAAGCGCACATGTTCTCAAATACAATAAGTGTTTTATTATTCAGTTCCATGTTTCGGCTCAGCATTTTTCCTTTTATATATATGCGTCCCTTATTTTTATATAAGGTTGCCGCAATGTTGATTTTCGCCTTTGGCTTCGCAACATTGCTAGGAGAATAAGATTTCTTTTTTTTAATTAAATTAATATTGTTTCTCTATGCTTAGAGTCGAGAGCATGCGACGCTGACAAATCTATGCTTATCAGGGTGTCGGGTGTCTGGCATCAAGGCCTCGCTACATTGTAGCAAATCTCCGATGCCGAAGAAATTTTTCAAAATAATTATAAGGCAGTGTTGTCATATTTCCTCTTTTGATTTTAATACATTACAATCCACCGTGAAAATTCCCAATTTTGTCCCCAAAATTAAATGCTCTCGGCTCTTCTAAACACTTTAAGAATAATCGAGGCTTACAAGTTCATTCGCATGCCTTTTTTTATTCTCTTATTATTTTGATATTATATATACCTTTTGCGATGTTGCCATAACGTTGGTTCTCAACATTGGTTTTGCAACGTTACTGCAGCATTCTTCGAATCACGACATTCTATTACGGTAGAAAAACAAAACCTTTTTTTCGCAGTTTCTCCATTATCTTTATATATGTTTGAATATGTGTATATTAACACTAACTTAACATAATGTTGTAGGGGATTTAATTGCAGCTTTACGTATAGTTCATTTTAAAGTTAATGCCGTACGAATTAACAATTGAATCGTTGTTCTAAATTTCTATAAGTAGTAATTTCTTTAAACATTTTAGTGACAGTTACGGAAAAAGAACTAAAATTTTATCTATAAGATAATTGGTTCTGAAAAATTATTATTATTTATGGAATTAATTTCTTGTGAAGAACCTCATTCAAATTTCTTTTTATATGATTGAATTTGCTTCGAACAATCATTATTATGGTTTTTCTTTTGAAGATAATTAACTGTTAGAAGATCTCTACATACAAAATTATTCCTTCAATTGAATTTATTCAACGATGTTTATTGTAAAAAACTTTTTTTTATGATTAATAATTTCATGGTAATTCTCCAAAATCAAGTTATTTGATAATTAATTATTGTTAATGCAAATTACAAATTACTGTTCATATTTTCTAAAATTTTAATAAATCCTTCGAGAAAATTCAATTATTTTTATAAATAGCAAAACTCTACACAACAATTAAATTATCATTAATCAAATTTGAATAAAATTACATAATAGAATTTACTTATTTTCAAAAGTTTCCGTAAAATTCAGTTTTGACAAGAGTTTAAAATTCTCTAAAAACAATTCAATTATTTTCAAAAAAAATTTTATATAAAATTAAATTACTTTCAATGCAATTTCTAAATATATATTTGTCAAAAAAAATATGAAGGAAGACGGATTATAATATCTTTTCATTGTAAATATTCCCTTAAAAATTCCCCTTTATTTTCTTACTTTCTATTACAGCTTAGAATAAAAATTTTGTTGTTGTTGTTATTCCACTTGAATTTCTGAGTTTCCGAACAGAGAGAGAGAGAGAGAGAGAGAAGTTGGAAGCCTTGTACTAAATACTTGTACCTTGTTTTGTTTTGTTCTTGTTATTTTATTTATATTTTTATTTTCGAGCAAGGACTCCAAAATTTCAAAATTCTCCTACAAGTTCTGAAGGTAAAGAAAATTCCTCTTCTGCTTCTGTAATCATACCCGTTCTGATGTAGTGAAACTCGACTGAGAATATGTAGCCGAAATTGCTAAGGAATTTGATTAGAAACCTTTTGACAAGGCAGTTTTGAATCAGTTTAAGGTTATAATTAATTTAATAATCAAAATCCTTTCAAGAATTTTATTAAAATTCGGAATTAGTCAAGGTATTAAACGTGATTATAGTTTCAACCTTAAATTCAATTGGAAATCCCTTTCACAGTTTTGATTAATTTGCAGTTTATTATTTAATATAGTTAGTTATTTTGCACTAATTAAAAATAAAAAATAAAAAACTTCTAACTTAAATAGAAAAATAAAATTTCTCTCTTTCTTTTTTTTGCAGTGTAGCACGAAAATTTTTTTCTTTAATAAGATTGGGGTAGAAGTGATCGGAGAGAGGGAAATCAGAGTCCGATCAGGAAAACCCGGGAGTTTGTCGAGTGAAAATGCTAGACTCCTGGGTTGGACAATTCAGTAAAATTTTGCATATTTTTTTTCTTTTGCCAAATTGCGGTACAACCCACCCAGATCCTTTACAGTGTATTCGTTTGTCATAAATCTCCTTTGTATGGCGATCCAGCATAATGTGTAGAGATTTGTCACGTGATTAGTACCCCGGTGTCGCGGAGTGTCGTGGTTTAGTTTCATTGTCGATGCCGTAAGGTCAAGACGTTGTTACAGTCATCGAAGTTCCTCCTCCCTTCACACGCGAGCGCGTTCAGTGATTGACAGTGGTACAGTGCCCTGTAGTGGATGATAGTGTAATAGTGTGTTCCCCGGATTTCCTTTATTTTCTGGTTTTCCAAAAGAAAAATTTATAATGTCTTTACCGGAAGTAAGTGCATGTGATGGAGAGGAGTTATATAGTTATCAGGCCCTTTCTGATTCTGAGACTGAGCCGGTATATTTGGGAAGACTTCCAGGATTCGCTTTGGCGAGTAGGGGAAATTATTAGGCTCAACCCGGAGGAACGGCACAGGGCTAGGAAAAGAACCCTTATCAAAATGATTTTTGGGTGGGGCCATGATAGAGGTACCGCTGAGGAAAATGATGGCCCAGATAGCCCTCCCGCCCTTATTTCCACGGAAGAACTCCAGCGACGACAGGAAAGGGCTCAACGGGGTCCTTCAATAGAAGCGGTTGTTTAGCTTTTAAAATACAATGCCGCTCTCAAATCCTTCCGACTTCTAGCAGAGTTGAACTCATCTCGCGGGTAAGTTGGAAAAAAAATATTCTAAAAATGTGAATGCACATTAAAATAAAGTTAATGGTCTGATGTTTAATTTTTCTACATAATATTTATTAAAAAAAAGAAAATATTATTGCTTTTATAAATATTTAAATTATACCCATTAGCCGAGTAAATTCAAGGAAGAAAAACTTTAATATTTTCAAATTAATTTCGCGCAACTTAAATTCTTACTTTTGATTATGAAATGAAGTAGTTTTAGTAAAAAAAATTGAAAGTCGAATATCGAAAGTATCACTTCTAGAAAATAAACATAAAATGCCTGTAATTTTAACTGTTTAAGAGAACATTAATTTATAACTAACTACAATAACAATGAATATTGTTAACACTATTTTGTAAAATACTTGTTTTTTTATCAGAATTAATTCCTAAATTTTAACCTGGGTTTTTAATCATTTTAACTTGGAAGACCTGGAAAAAGCCTGGAATTTTGAAATCCAAGATTTTGTGGCAACCATGTAATGTTGTTCGGAAGGGATTGAAATTGCCGTTCATACATAGGAATAAGAATTTTTTTTATGCTTTGACCTAAAGAAATTTAAGTTTGCCCAATACTTTATGAGTAATCCAATAAGTTTTTAAGTTAAGTCATTTGATTAAAGAAACTGGTATCTGCAATATTGATTTTTAACTCGTTTCAAAACTCAAATTTTTTTTTCTTAAACAAAAATTCACGCTATAATTTTTTTAATATTTAATTATAATTTTCGTTATTTATGAAAATAATTCGAATTCCTGCAACTAATTCCATTCAAAACTTGAATATAATTCACTTTAATAACTTCTAAAAGAAAGTGAATGGATTCAATTATTATAAATTGAGTTTTATATTTCAACAATTGAACTCCCGAAGAGGTTTTACCTTTAGAGGTAATGTAGATAATTGATTTAGAAATGAAGTTGAGTCAAAATTGCAGAACCAATTGAATTCTTGTAAGAGTTGTAGTTTTAGTTTCTAGGGCTTGAAATGCCTTATTTAGCAAAATTCTACAAGTTTTGATTGATTGAGTTTGGATTTGAGTGAGAAGTTAAAAAAATATAATAAATATTTTGCGACAACACCAAATTGAATAGTCGACCCTTTAACAAAGTAACAACAAAGTAACAAAATTCTTCACAAAATCTCAACCATCCCTGCAAATAATAAAATTCCCCATCGAAATTCAATTGTATTCAAGAATCCTAATAAAATTCCACAGGAATTCAATTGTTAAATATTTAATAAATTTCCTTGAAACAATTCAATCATTTTCATAAGTAACAAGATTTTCACAGGAATTTAATTAGTTAAAATACAAAACTTCATAAGACCCCTCGAAAACTATTAATCATGACAAAAAATTTAACATAGTTCCCCTTAAGAATTCAACCATTTTCAAAAACAATAAAACTCCTCACCGAAATTCAACTATTTTTTCAAAATTGAATAAAATTCGTTGCAAGAATTCAATCATTCATATGAATAACAAAAACTTTCTCCGACATTCAACCGTCGATTATTGTCCGGTACACACCATTAGAATTCGACTGTCGATAAACCGGTTGTACTCGGAGAGGTTTTCTACAGTTTTCCTCTCCACTGGCGAAAGAACCCATTAGACGGGCGGTCCAGGCAAATGCGAGTACTCCTAATTTTCAAGTCGCTCTGTAGGCGCAAGAATTTAGTATTAAGAAATGTTTGTAAGGAATGTTCTACGGTTGTAAAAACACTTGTATAGCCAAGATTGTAGGCTTAAGACGGGTGTATAAACAAATAAATAAATAAATAAAAATGAATAAACGAACAATCGATTTATTATTACTCACAAAAATAACCGAATCACCGCAAGGAACTTCAGCACTCGCAAAACAATTGAATTCCTGCGAAGGATTCTTTTAGGACTCCTACAAATAATTAACTTATCTTAAAAAAATTTATGGCAATTTAAATTATTAAAAAACATGAAGAAGACGATCACTCCATGCCCTACAACTATCAAAGATAATCAAGTAACAAATCACTATTTTATATTATAAGAATATTGCCACTGTAGATAACCCCCTTTTTTACTGACATGTGGCCACCCTGATTGAATTTCGAAAATCCCATTAAAACAGTAACATCGAAAACAATTGGATTCTCAAAAAAAATTTTGTTTTACAAAGGTAATTGAAATTTTGACTAGAACATTCCCAAAAAATTTTTTTTTACTAATTCAAATCTCCAAGAGAACTCCACAACTTAGTCATTCATTTTGCCCATTTTCGAATCAATTCTCATTAAAAGTCTGATCACAATTCAATCATTCAAACACAATACAAATAATTCACTGAATGACCCATTACCTTTTAAAATGAATCCTCATAAAGAACTCCATGAGCAAATTTGAAGTAATCGAACTGCCCCTCCAAACTTAAAGAAAATCTTAAAAGAATTATGTTCTTTTATTTGTTTTTTTAAATACGATTAAAGTTGTGTTACACGCAAAAAGTTCTACTAAAGTAGAGATAACAATCACTATAATAGCTATAAGTTTTGCTGATTTGGCCCCATTGAATATCATTTTCGCTGATCCAGCGAAATTGATACTTCTTGCGTTGCCTTTTGAAAACAACACAACCTCAAAATAACACCTGAATAAAACATTTTTAAATTAATGTTTAAGGCGTATATTCAAATTCTATTAATTATAACATTTTTTTATTATAACTAATAAATGTAAAATTAGTTAATTAATGCGTATTTAGAAATAAGAAATGTAAATTTGACATTTGTGATTTTAGAGAGATTTCTATTAGAATGGTAAACGGTCAAATATTTCTAATATGGCTGACCAGTTATATTCATTCTCTCCAGATCAGAGAAACAGTTCGACCACTGCACTGGAAATCATTCACCGAATTAGCCGCATAGATTCCTTATATTATTTACTTTCGAAATTAGCTGTTCCCCACATAAAAGAAATTTTTGTGTAAAACAATTGAAACTCCGCGATGAGCTCTACCGTTCATGAAAATATGTAAAAATAACTGAACTATTGCGTCTAAACTCATAATGAATTTGTAAAAATTGAATGCCTGTGAAATTACCATCATGTATAGGGACAATTAAATATTTACTATATATATAAGAAAAATTTTTTTAATTGAAACAATCGAAATTCTACTAAGAATTTCACTAAAACTTGATATATTTTTCTTAAAAATAATTGACTTCTATCAAAATTCCCAAAACAATTGAGTTTCAGAACTGTCAAAATTGTTAAATCTTTTATTCCTTTAGAGTTCCCTTTTTCCTGTGTTTCAAAAGGCAAATAAATTTCAATTTCAACTGGGACTTTGGACATTATTGTTCTTCCATTTGTGTTACATTTGGAAATATGCAATTGAAGAAATTTATTTAAGTCGGAAGATGGGTTTGTAAATTTTTTTTATTTATTTTTTTTAACTACCCTTAGAAAATTGTTTTTCTTAAACCAAAATGGAGGCCGGAAAATAGCCTCGATGAGTTTCATCCTACTATGTTACAAGTTGTATGTTACTCCAAATTTTAATTCTTAGAAAAATAGGTACACCACCTTTTCTATTAACCTTAATTGTATAAACCAGGGTAGGGTTAGGGAGATAGTTTTTTTATATGCAATAATACCTATATGTTTAATTCGATTATTGTAGCGGAATCATGTTGGTCTCTCCGAGATTACGACGGGGCAGGACTTTGCGAGGATAATCCAGGGTAAATGGCGAGGGGCCAATTGCAATACCTATTGGTAAATATAAAATGTATTCTTCTAGATATTGGAATTATTAGGATCTCTAAATTTATTTACGATTTCTCCCCCCCTTTTTTATTAGTTCCAAACGCGCTCTTCCGGCAGTTCCTCCTCCTGTGGGGTTTCAATCTTCTAATAAAATTATAAGGCTGACTTTTCTACAGACCTTTTACTGGAGCGGCGAGGGGACGCCTGTCGGTTGCAGTCGGTGGGCGCTGGTGAGTTTTCCGATTGGAGTTAGTATTGCTGCAAGCTGAGACAAAATAAGATTTTTTTGTCTCATCTTGTCTTGTTTTCAAGTCTCGATAATTTCTTATGTGTTGCTTATTAACTTTAAAATCAACCCCGAATATTAATGATTACTTAAAGCTTGTTAAAACAAAACTTTATTCTACAGAACCTTTGAATTAGTTCAAAAATTCTTTAAATTTATTCCAAATAACTTGATCTTTTTTTTTTTTTTTGCTTAGGGAATTTTGGGAAATCTGCCTACAGATACCTTGGATTCCGCACTCCAAGGTTATGTGGGGTTGGTGTGATAAAACAAAAGGAAATATAAAAAAAAAATATATAAAATAGAAAATTTAATAAACTGGCGACCTATTGCCAGCCCGACCCACTAAAACCCGTAACCCTTCTTCTGGAGCCCTTTACCCTCCCTCGGAACTGTCGTAAGACTTTAGCCTTCGAGGGTGGCGCTCCAACTCTGTCGCCAATGCGACTTTATGCCATTCTCTGCGGTTATCCTGCGTCTTTAGTTAAAAATTTAAAACTATTTAAATAAATAAAATAAATAATTAAAAATTATTCGCTCCTTTTAATATTCCTTATTTACTTTTAGTCCTTGCGAGAGTCTTCTTCGCCTCCTCAAGGGCCGTCCTGAAGACTCCGCATCCTCCACTTCCTGCAACATGGGTGGTTGACACCTTATTGCCAATCTTTTCCCTGCACAAAAAGCAACTTGAGTTGTTTTTACAGTTGGAGAACCTGTGACCGGCCTCACCGCACTTAAAGCACGCAGCCGATCTGTCCTCCTTCTGGCATTTGGCTCCAATATGGCCGTATCCCAGGCATCGATGACACCGGACGACCATTACTCTTCTTTTGATTGGGCAACACATAAAACTAATTTTTACGTGTCCCAATTTCTCCAGCCTGTTCGCCTCTTCCAGGTTGGTGACCACAACCGCGAGCTTCATCCCTCGGCGGTTGGGTCCTAAGACCGTCACTCTCCTGTTTACTGGCTTACCCATTGCTTCAGACAACACTTGTTGCACCTCAGCTTCTTGGGTAAGGCAATCCAAATCACGGATCTCGAGTGTAACTCTTCGATCCAATGACTGCACCTTACCCATGCTTCCAACCGCCTTGGTGACCTCAGCGGTGAAAGCGTCCTTATCGGAGTCTCCTCTGAACTTAATCAGAAGGTCCCCCTTATTTGTAGCTTTTGCTGCTACTATTCTCGTATGGCTGTCCTCTGGCTTGACCTCTTTGCGAAGCTTACCCAGAACGTCAGCATACGTCAATCCTTTAACGACTCGGATTAGAACTGTGGATCTTTTTGACCCAATTCTTTCCAATTGAGGAATCTTTGGATCTGGTACTTCCGTTTCCATTGAAGGAGCTTCCTCCTTCTTCCTCTTATCGGTTTTGGTTCGAGTCTCTTCTGGACTGTCACCCTCTCTCTTCCGTTTCTGAGCATCTCTTAAGACGCTTTTAAGATTACGCCTATAGAAACGCTCTCTCTCCTTCTTACGGTCCTTGCGGTTGCATTCCGCACCGCTCAGAACGCATGCCAAATCGACGTCCGACTCATCGGCCGCGGCATGCTTTGCCCTTGCCTCCTTTAGCAGGACGTCGATGACCTTGAGTCCATCCTTTACCGTCCTATTGACGGAAGAAGAGTGGAGGGATGTTGGCTCGGAGGGTCTGCTCCGCAAAGAGCAGTGGACAAAAGGAGGGTGCGATTGATCCTGACAACATATAACTTTGCCTTAGCAATTCCAAAAAGTGAGAAGAATATATATGTTTCTTCGTTTGTTTGTCTTATTTTTCTTTTTAATCTTGCAAAATCGTATTAGTATTCGTAATAACGTACGGTTAATAATGGTAATAGTATGGTTAGGTTCAGATGTAATTCTGATTTAAAAATAAACTCGGATTTCCCGGCTTGTGACGTCGTAGCTGGGATAATGGTGTCCTTGGTTTTTAGGGAGCACCCGGGTCCTAGTTTTATGATTCCAGCATCCCTTAGCTCGATCTTGGCTGGGCTAAGGGAATGGCAACCAACCGTTATGGTCTCGGGGGCTGCGAAGGAGTAGATCCAACCGCCAATGGTATTCAGCGGCTTCCAGTAGGATTCCTGTTTACTGGTAATTCTTACTTCACAAAACTTTAAGGCTTCCATAGTTGGTTTAATTAAGAGTGAAGCTTTACAGGATGCTCGTTGTTGAAAATCATAGATGGGAGCACCTTGCAGACATGCATGAAATAAGGTCGTTGATTTGCACTGGTCCCAGTCTTGCTCCTTCAACGGAAGGTATGTTCGTTGATCCTCGTCTATGATCAGGTAAACATATTTTGACTTTACATACGCTCTTCCAGTACCATTCTTGAGCATCTCTTGGGTGGTGGGGAGCGAGTGAAGCTCAAAGGCCTGATAGTTGTATTTTTCTAGGAGAGGAATATCGATGAGTACATTTAGTTGATGGTTCTCGCAATGGATTGTAACCGTCGAAATATGCATCAGTTCATCTACGCTGATCCTAGGTCCTGTTAGAGGGAATTTTCCGTCCTTGAGATTGTCCTGAACTTCTGCTTGGTGGACAGCATTTGGAGTTGTTCCTGTAGGTGCTGCAGAAGGGAGCCGTGTCGCTGTACTTGAGCATGTAACGAATCGAGCTGTGATCTGACTACATGAGTCTGCTTTCCGACGAAGTGCGATAGGTTAGCTTGGGCTTCGTTCAAGTTTTGAATGGCTGCATTATATCTCTCTCCGTCATCGTATGTCATTACACCAATGATTGGTCCTGCAATTTTTCCCAGGAAGCCAAATAGAGGAACAGCCCGTCTTGCTCGTAGTTGTGAGGTCATTCTTCTAGGTGAGGTTCTTTTGGTATTCTCTAATTCTTCGATTTGGACTCGGAACTGGTTTTAGAGTTCAGAGGCCATTTCCCATCTGTCTTCCCATTCGTATGATTCCATTAAATCCAAACACCATTCTTCTTCAGGTCCACACTGCGCTCCTAACTTCTTTAGACGCTGCTTTAGATCGTCAAAAAATCGGCACTGCTTTCCGACGTCCAGGAATATGGTAATTCTCCAATTGCTAACCGATCTCCTGACTTCCCCGATGTACTCGATGTACATACCGCTGCTGGATTGAAGAGGGATGACCTGGTAATGGTCACTTCCCGTAGGCGTATCTGGTTGGCTTAAAGCTTCCTGTCGGGCTTCTGTCGTGATCGGAAGGAAACATAGCAAGGTTAGAACAGCAACTCCCATCATCGTGGATTGGTTGACCATCCGTATTCTAGAACAATATTGAATATTAGTGATTTGAATTATATATGGGCAACCATGACTTTGTCCCTATGTTTGGCAAATCTCGTGCCATTTTCGTTTTCCAGGATCGAACCTCTTTATGAACATAAACCTGATCTCCTACCTTAGCATTTAGTGGTGGTGTATTCCACGTCAGTTCAACACAAAAAATTTTATTAGGTTTTGGGATTCGGTTGAAATTGGGTAGATTATATCCTCTGGTGGTAATAAATAAAATCCCCAAGCGATTTTAAAAAATTTCAAAAATTGGCGGACATATTGGATTTTTAATTTTTTTGTACTTTTTTTTGAAAAATATATATCTGTGCTTGTTCTTAACGGATTTTAGTTTATGACCTCTTAAATTGTTCGTATTGAAATATACTTTTATTTAAAAAATTAAAATTAAAAAAATTATTTAAATTTTTTGTTTAAAAAATTAATTTAATTTTTTGAAAAGCCATAGAAAAAATATGCTACCTTCAATTTTGATCATTTTTTTACCATTTGTAGACATAAATGTGTTGGACTTGTCCTGAAATTTTCATCGTGGGACAGCCAGTAGTTTTTGAGAAAAAAAATAAAACGTAAATCCTTGCATAACGCTGTAGCGCTCAGTTTTAATGCCGCACGATTGTAAATGGAATTTTAATGAAAGTACGAGTTTTGATTAACCCTAGAACTAAAATATGATTTTTTTATAGACTAACGAAAAACTGGGGTGGTTTGGTACCCCAGATTTGAAACAATTGTAAAAGGTTACCTTTTTTGTAATTTTTTTAATTTGTCAACAATGTGGTTAATTTGAAAAAATTAAACGGATTTTCAAAGCTAAATAGAGACAATTTTATTTTGATTAAGGCAACTTAAAAATTTAAATATTATTTACAATATATACAAATGTTAAATGATTTTAAAATAGAATAAAAATCATTTATTACAAAGGAGGTTTCTATTTTTTACGGGGGAGTTTCCGAGGTCTTACAGTTTTTCTTTATTTACCTTTTAAAATCCGTTTAATTTTTTCAAATTAGCCACATTGTTGACAAATTAAAAAAATTACAAAAAAGGTAACCTTTTACAATTGTTTCAAATCTGGGGTACCAAACCACCCCAGTTTTTCGTTAGTCTATAAAAAAATCATATTTTAGTTCTAGGGTTAATAAAAACTCGTACTTTCATTAAAATTCCATTTACAATCGTGCGGCATTAAAACTGAGCGCTACAGCGCTATGCGAGGATTTACGTTTTTTTTTTTTCTCAAAAACTACTGGCGGTCCCACGATGAAAATTTTAGGACAAGTTTAACACATTTATGGCTACAAATAGTAAAAAAATGATCAAAATTGAAGGTAGCATATTTTTTCTATGGATTTCAAAAAATTAAATTAATTTTTTAAACAAAAAAATTAAATAATTTTTTCAATTTTAATTTTTTAAATAAATTTATATTTCAATACGAACAATTTAAGAGGTCCTAAACTAAAATCCGTTAAGAACAAGCAGAGATATATATTTTTCAAAAAAAAGTACAAAAAAATTAAAAATCCAATATGTCCGCCAATTTTTGAAATTTTTTAAAATCGCTTGGGGATTTTGTTTATTACCACCAGAGGATATAATCTACCCAATTTCAACCGAATCCCAAAACCTAATAAAATTTTTTGTGTTGAACTGACGTGGAATACACCTGGTTTAGTTTTTCTATCGTACGCTTGTTTCGACCTTTCCTTTGACTGAACCAAATATTTGGCTGCAAAGTTTTGCAGTTCGTTCATTCGGGTCATAAGGTCCTTCAGATAGGAGCCATACGTTTCGACTTTCGGGCCTTGGGGTAATGAGCTGGGTGCTCTTGCTAAATGGCCGAACACAAGCTCGTATGGTGTAAAATTCGTAGCTTCATGAACAGACGTGTTATAATTTAACATGGCAAACGGAAGCAGACGATCCCTGTTACGTTCCGAGCAAGAGCAAGGCTTTTAAATAAAATTAAATTATTTATTTAAATTAGATTTTAAAACCGATTAGCTGATTAATCAGGTTAATAAAGCCTGATTTTTATTTTATTGTAGGATCGTGATCACTTGTCAAAACTACGGGTTTTGCGTTAAAAACAAGATAAATATTCCTTTTTATTTATTTATTGTTTATAATATTAATAAAATTACAAAGTTACAATTGTTACAAATTGTTACTTACGTTTTATAATTCGGTTATCGTTGAAATAGAGTAGCAAAGTCGTTATAATAAGTGGTTTTTGAGTTGGCTTTGTTCCAATTAATTGGAACTAACAGTTTGTTATGTTACACTTATGTAACTTTCACAACTTTATAGTTTTTTTGAGTAAATTTCAAGTGTTTTTCACCGTTTCCAAGTGTTACTTTACGTCACTTGCACCAGTTACAGAAACAAACTTGTTTCTAAGTGTGAGAAAAGCAACTTGCACAATAATCGAGTACATCGGTCTGCAATTGCCGATTAAAGAAAGAATTGATGTAAAACTACGTTAATGAAATTTATTAACAAAATACGACGGTTAATACTTTGATTTTATTGGTACTAAGTGTCAATTTGCCTTTCTTGCACCTTTATGGAAAGAAGATTGCTTCTAAGTGAAAAACGAAATTGGACTTGCACAATAATCGAATACAATTTGATTTGCATTTGCCGATTAATGAAAGTATACAATAACTCGCGTTTTAACCAAAGGGTCGCTCTACAATGATACTGTCCGCACTGAACTACACCGGAACTTTTGACAATCGCTCTTAAATTTGCCGGGGTTTATATAGGACTTTTAGTCCATGTATCGTGCGGGGAAATTAGCAAACAGCACGATTTTAACTAAAAGAGCATTTGTCACGTACGAGTGTAATATGATCTTTTCTATCTTATTCTATTTTCTATTTTCTATCTCAGGTACGTTTCCGAAAGGGCAGAAGTTGCCAAGATAATTTATTTAACCTAACATCCATTTTACAAATTCATTTGAGCAATCCTGGCTCGGTAGTTTACGCGGTCTTTGTAGATTTCAAGGGAGCCTTTCCATCCATTTCTCATCAGCTTTTGTGGAACAAATTATACGCATTGGGGGTTAGTTTTAAACTAATCAATATTATGAGGGATTTTTATTCTAAAGCGTCGTCTTGTATAAGAACTGGTGAAGGTTCAACTCGAATGGTAGAAGTTTCTTGTGGTGTTCTTCAAGGGGAGAGCCTCAGTCCATTTGAATTTTTATTGTTTATCTCAGACATGGAAAAGTTATTTATCGAACATGATTGTAGAGGCATTTCAATTGATTCTTCGACAGAGATTAATATGCTCGGCTACGCTGACGACTATGTATTACTTGCTGACTCTCCGATAGAATTAAAGAAAAAATTAAAAACACTACAGGAATACTGTTCCATAAACAAATTAATTGTTAATACAGAAAAAACCAAAGTAGTCATTTTTACTAAATCAGGCATTTCAAAAGCTAAAAAGAAATATAAGTCATTTGATTTTGGGGATGATTGCATCGGGGTAGTAAGGGAGTATGTGTATCTTGGGGTTACATTTCACAATTCGTGTTCCTTTTTTCCAGCTGCAAAAAAAGTTACAAACGCTGCAAATATGGCAGTGGGAGCAGTTTTGAAGACGATTCATTCTGTCAGAATCGATTCTTGGCAATCGTGTACAAAGCTTTTTTTCAGTCTAGTTACAAGCATTGCATTGTACAACTGTCAAATATGGGGTTTGAATGTTACTGACCTAATCGAGGGAGTTCATCTCTCATTTTTCAAAAAACTTTTAAGTCTCCCTATTTGTACGCCTAACTATGCTGTTTGGATGGAGACGGGCTTGTTGCACCTTGCTGAACGGGTCTTTAAAAACAGTCTTTCCTGGCTAAATAAAATACGTTTAATGGATGATTCTAGATATTCCAGGAGGTGTTTAAAGAGACTAATGTGTTTAGCAAGGAGTAACCTGAAGAATAAATTTAACTGGTTATATCAGATAAATTCTGTATTTGTTGCTCCTTGTGGGCTTCCGGATATTTGGGGGGAAGCGGATACGCTTCTGCCCAACATTGACGGTGAATTTGCTCTAAAAAAGTTTATTTCTCTCTTAAGAAAAAATGATTCTGACCGTTCGCACCTTTCCAAGAGTCTTGCAATCTTTCCCTATTTAACTATTCAATCAGATTCTCGAAATTAATTATCGTTGCGTTTACCTATATTTTATAAGAAAGTTTTTGCACGGGTTCGTCTCCTTAATTATTATGTGCCAAGAATCGTTTTCAATGGAATGAAATACTCCTTTCGCCCGGATGCAATTTGTCCTTATTGTAATTTAGAAAAGGAATCTTTATTCCATTTATTGATAACATGCCCAGCGTGTAATCATTTACTTGATCCAATTTTGAATTCCATGAGCGGTAATATCTCGAGTGTTGAGGGATGGATGAATATTTTGTCAACACGTAATCCATTTTTAATTAAAAAGTTTGTTATCGCCCTTGTAAAAATTTTATCAACACATGCGTCTTAGCTTTGCTTTATATTGTACTCTTTATATTTTAAATTTTCGTTTTATTTTTCGTAACTCCCTTTGTAAATCACATTATTTGTGTAATAAACAAATATAAATAAATAAATATTCTTCTATAATCATTTTTAATCATGCGTTATCTCTTTCATGCATGGCTTTGACACTTGTCGCAAAAGCATAGTACGTTGATTCCGTTTACTAATTCATTCATATGAATAGTAACACGTGCTAATGACTCATATGAATGAAAGATTATAATATTTACTTATGATTTATATCTTATGCTTTTATATTTTAGAATTTGTAATAAATAATGCATTAATTTGGACTATGCCTTTGGACATTGTTCGAATATTACATTTATGGTTTTTATTTAGTTAATTAGTTAACTAAAATATTAAATTTTTATGAAATTTGTATAAGTTTAAAATATATCGGGATATAACAGTCCTCCCTCCTTAAATCGTTCTTCGTCCTCGAGGAACTTAAATAGCGTATTCTGAACATTCGTAATTTTTACATTTTAGTAGTTCGAGTGATTTTAATAAGTTCTACAATAAACTAATGTGCTGACAAGGTAAGTTGACACTCTAAAGTTTATTTTGGAATGGAGTGAACGTGTCTAAAGTAGGATACATGAAGGATGAGGTAAGTTGTTGCAGAAACATCAGGGATATGTTCCATGGTCCAGATGTTCTTTATGAGACAAAGGATTTGCTGTTATCATCAGTTTTGAGGGCTGGTGATCTCAGACTCTACGATCTTTATGTCCATTGTTCTCTTCAGTTTCTCGTTGATAATGAGTGATACAAGTTCGATAAGCGACGTTTCTACAGTTGATTTTACTAATTATTGTGTGGAAAACATGATTTCGATATCGTCGTCGCTTCTTACAGAAATTCCTAATGGTGAGACAATTTAGTGTTTAATTTTTCTTTTCTCTTATTTTTTCTCTCTTTATCTTTTGTTATTATGAGTGAATTAAATTTAAATGACATTAGTGATAGTGATAATGATTATATTGAACAATTTAATTTGGATTTATTCAATGACTCTACGATTCAGGAAGAAAATGTGCGCGAGTTGAGTGACAATTTAAATTTAGTGGAAAATCGTAGTGTAGATAGTCAATCTGCCATAGAAGAGACAATTGCATTGCCTTCAACGTCATCAGAACAAAGTGCTTCCAGATTGACAGCTGAACTTTCCACAGAGTATGGTGTAAATTTTCCTTCAACAAGTGCTGCATCTGCTGATAGTTTTCCGACATTAAATATCGAAATTTGTGATTAAGACAATTTAACTCACCCATTAGGACCTTTAGTTTCCAGTTCTTCGATTTTTCACATTTCCCAACATAGGCTTTTGGGTTTAAGAATTGTTGATATTCAAGAGTCATTGGGCATTTATCAATTCGCCATTTGGAGAGTGCCCTTTAGAACTGCCGCACGAAAAATCTGTGACTTGTGTTCGTCCATTCTCCAGATTCCTTTCGATATTAGTGATTTTAAAATAATAAGACGATTGGACTCTAAACGTAAGGGAGTGATAGTGCGTGTTCCTAGTGTGGAGTTAAAAAGAACAATTTTCACACTAAAGCACATTTTCTTGTATAGAGGATATCATTTAGATATCCTATAATTTATTATGTAATTAGCTTTTGTGTAATGTTTGATGCATATATATTTATTTATATTTCTAAATTTTCTTCCTTTGTTTTGTTGTTTATAGATTCCTTTAATAGTGCTTTCTCTCATCGGCCTTTCAAATTGAATTATTGGCTCGAATTATTTTTCGTGTCACTGAGTTGCACAGCCCGCGTGGAAATAGTCAACTCTGGAATCACCCTTGCGGAATATGTACTATAACACAGATAAACCTTGGGAAAAGTTGTAACCAACCCAATACGAAATCCTAGAAAAACCATGGCTTAGGAACGAATACAAGACAGTTGCTAGGGCTGGCAGAACCATAGGACTTTAAAAAAAACAGTTTGCCAATATGTAATTTATTAATTTACGACTGCAAAAAAAGACTGGCAAAAGAGTGGACACAGGAAATACCCACTAATTTTAAATAAACAAAGCTTTAAAATATTGGGAAAATCTTACCTAAAGGTGTGCCTGGCACAAAAGTGGCAATTGAGTTGCACAAACAATTATTTTCTTTTTCTTCATTTAAACTTAACAAACCTGAAAAACCCTGGCTCAAAGCTTACACACACCTCAAACTGCAACAACCATGGCAAAATAATATTTTTCTTTAAACTTAAATTTCCTAGACTGTAAAAAGCCACTATCAACTTTTCACCAACCCAAAACTGTCATTACCACGGCAAAAGCATTTTTTTATTTAAATGATCTTTTAAAAACTGGGAAAAGCCAGTACCAACTTTTCACCAATCCAAAACTGTCATTACCGCGGCAAAAGTATTTTTTTATTTAAATGACTTTTTAAAAACTGGGAAAAGCCAGTACAAACTTTTCACCAATCCGAAACTGTCATTACCGCGGTAAAAGTATTTTTTTATTTAAATGACTTTTTAAAAACGCCAGTATAAACTTTTCACCAACCCAAAACTGTCATTACCACGGCAAAAGCATTTTTTTATTTAAATGATCTTTTAAAAACTGGGAAAAGCCAGTACCAACTTTTCACCAATCCAAAACTGTCATTACCGCGGCAAAAGTATTTTTTTATTTAAATGACTTTTTAAAAACTGGGAAAAGCCAGTACAAACTTTTCACCAATCCGAAACTGTCATTACCGCGGTAAAAGTATTTTTTTATTTAAATGACTTTTTAAAAACGCCAGTATAAACTTTTTACCAACCCAAAACTGTCATTACCACGGCAAAAGCATTTTTTTATTTAAATGATCTTTTAAAAACTGGGAAAAGCCAGTACCAACTTTTCACCAATCCAAAACTGTCATTACCGCGGCAAAAGTATTTTTTTATTTAAATGACTTTTTAAAAACTGGGAAAAGCCAGTACAAACTTTTCACCAACCCAAAACTGTCATTACCACGGCAAAAGCATTTTTTTTATTTAAATGACCTTTTAAAAACTGGGAAAAGCCATTACCAACTTTTCACCAATCCAAAACTGGAATTACAGCGGTAAAAGCATTTTTTTTATTTAAATGACCTTTAAAAAACTGGGAACAGCCAGTACCAACTTTTCACCAACCCAAAACTGTCATTACCACGGCAAAAGCATTTTTTTTATTTAAATGACCTTTTAAAAACTGGGAAAAGCCGTTACCAACTTTTCACCAATCCAAAACTGGAATTACAGCGGTAAAAGCATTTTTTTTATTTAAATGACCTTTAAAAAACTGGGAAAAGCCAGTACCAACTTTTCACCAACCAAAAACTGTCATTACCACGGCAAAAGCATTTTTTTTTATTTAAATGACCCTTTAAAAACTGGGAAAAGCCATTAGCAACTTTTCACCAATCCAAAACTGGAATTACAGAGCAAAAGCATTTTTTTATTTAAATGACCTTTAAAAAACTGCGAAAAGCCAGTATCAACTTTTCACCAACCCAAAACTGGAAATACCGCCGCAAAAGCATTTTTATATTATGAATGACATTTTAAACACTAGGTAAAGCCAGTATAAACTTTTCACCCATCCGAAAGTGGCATTACCGCGGCAAAAGCTTTTTTTTATTTAAATGACCTTTTAAAAACTGGGAAAAGACAATATCAACTTTTCACCCACCCAAAACTGTCATTACTACGGCAAAAGCATTTTTTTATTTAAATGACCTTTTAAAAACTGGGAAAAGCCAGTACCAACTTTTCACCAATCCAAAACTGTCATTACAGTGGCAAAAGCATTTTTTTTAATTAAATGACCTTTTAAAAACTGGGAAAAGCCAGTACCAACTTTTCACCAATCCAAAACTGTCGTTACCGCGGCAAAAGCTTTTTTTTTATTTAAATGACCTTTTAAACACTGGGAAAAGCCAATACCAACTTTTCACCAATCCAAAAATGTCATTACCACGGCAAAAGCATTTTTTTGTTTAAATGACATTTAAAAACTGGGAAAAGCCAGTACCAACCTTTCACTAATCCAAAACTGTCATTACCGCGGCAAAAGTATTTTTTTTATTAAAATGACTTTTTAAAAACTGGGAAAAGCCATTAGCAACTTTTCACCAATCCAAAACTGTCATTACCGCGGCAAAAGTATTTTTTTTATTAAAATGACTTTTTAAAAACTGGGAAAAGCCAGTATCAACTTTTCACCAACCCAAAACTGGAATAACTGCCGCAAAAGCATTTTCATATAATGAATGACATTTTAATCACTGGGTAAAGCCAGTATAAACTTTTTATCAACCCAAAACTGGAAATACCGCCGCAAAAGCATTTTTATATTATGAATGACATTTTAAACACTAGGTAAAGCCAGTATAAACTTTTCACCCATCCGAAAGTGGCATTACCGCGGCAAAAGCTTTTTTTTATTTAAATGACCTTTAGAAACTGGGAAAAGACAATATCAACTTTTCACCCACCCGAAACTGGCATTACCGCAGCAAAAGCATTTCTTTTATTTTAAATGACCTTTAAAAAACTCGGAAAAGCCAGTATCAACTTTTCACCAACCCAAAACTGTCATTACCACGGCAAAAGCATTTTTTTATTTAAATGACCTTTTAAAAACTGGGAAAAACCAGTACCAACTTTTCACCAATCCAAAACTGTCATTACAGTGGCAAAAGCATTTTTTTTAATTAAATGACCTTTTAAAAACTGGGAAAAGCCAGTATAAACTTTTCACCAATCCAAAACTGTCATTACCGCGGCAAAAGTATTTTTTTTATTTAAATGACTTTTTAAAAACTGGGAAAAGCCATTACCAACTTTTCTCTAAACCAAAACTGTCATTACCACAGCAAAAGCATTTTTTTATTATGAATGACATTTTAAACACTGGGAAAAGCCAGTACCAACTTTTCACCAATCCAAAACTGGAATTACAGCGGAAAAAGCATTTTTTTTATTTAAATGACTTTTTAAACACTGGGAAAAGCCATTACCAACTTTTCACCAACCCAAAACTGTCATTACCACGGCAAAAGCATTTTTTTATTTAAATGACCTTTTAAAAACTGGGAAAAACCAGTACCAACTTTTCACCAATCCAAAACTGTCATTACAGTGGCAAAAGCATTTTTTTTAATTAAATGACCTTTTAAAAACTGGGAAAAGCCAGTATAAACTTTTCACCAATCCAAAACTGTCATTACCGCGGCAAAAGTATTTTTTTTATTTAAATGACTTTTTAAAAACTGGGAAAAGCCATTACCAACTTTTCTCTAAACCAAAACTGTCATTACCACAGCAAAAGCATTTTTTTATTATGAATGACATTTTAAACACTGGGAAAAGCCAGTACCAACTTTTCACCAATCCAAAACTGGAATTAGAGCGGAAAAAGCATTTTTTTTATTTAAATGACTTTTTAAACACTGGGAAAAGCCATTACCAACTTTTCACTAACCCAAAACTGTCATTACCACGGCAAAAGCATTTTTTTATTTAAATGACCTTTTAAAAACTGAGAAAAGACAATATGAAATTTTCACCCACCCGAAACTGGCATTACCGCAGCAAAAGCATTTCTTTTATTTTAAATGACCTTTAAAAAACTCGGAAAAACCAGTATCAACTTTTCACCAACCCAAAACTGTCATTACCACGGCAAAAGCATTTTTTTATTTAAATGACCTTTTAAAAACTGAGAAAAGACAATATGAATTTTTCACTTACCCGAAACTGGCATTATCAAGGCAAAAGCATTTTTTTATTGTAACTGACCTTTTAAAAACTGGAAAAAGCCAGTACCAACATTTTACCAATCCGAAACTGTCATTACCGCGGCAAAAGTATTTTTTTTATTTAAATGACTTTTTAAAAACTGGGAAAAGACAATATCAAATTTTCGTCTGTTCAAAACTGGAATTACAGCGGCAAAAGAATTTTTTTTATTTAAATGTCTTTTTAAAAACTGGGAAATGACAATATCAATTTTTCACCTATTCAAAACTGGAATTACAGCGGCAAAAGCATTTTTTTAATTTAAATGACCTTTTAAAAAGTGGGAACTATTTATAATAAAAAAAGACTTTGTGTTATAAAATTGTATTAATATTTTGTAAATTTTGTGATTGTCAACAGTGAATGATTTACTTAAATAATAAATTAAATAATAATTTATTCAAAATTTAAATTTGTAATTTTTATTTTTATTAATCAGCGATTTATTTATCACTGGTATTAAAATATTATCAGAATTAAACGTAATTATTAGAATTAATAGAAAATATATTAATTAATAATAATAATAATAATTTTTCAAATCTTAAATTGTGTCTTCATCTTCATCATCTTGTTCTTCTCCTTCTTCCTCCTCTTCTTCAGAAGAGGAAGACTTTTCTTCATTTTCACTCTCTTCTTTATTCTCCTCTTCTTTTTTCTGACTTTCTTTCTCATCTTTTTTCTCTGCTTTTATTTCAGGTTTATTTTTAGGGTGTCGAAGCGTGCAACACTGATTATTCAAGACCTCTATGTACTTTTCATAAGTATATTTTTTATTCTTCCCCTTAATATAATCTATAGTGAAAAATATTTTATGTATAAATATATAGAACAATTAAATTCATAAATATTTTACAATTTTAGATGCAATCTTTCAATTTTAAACGGATATTTACTATAGACTGCGTTTCTTATGAATACAGGAATGGCTTTTCCGGGTCTTCCTTTTCTGCTGTGTCCGAGCGCTGTCATAGTTTTCAGTTCCTCTGGTCCAACTAATTCGAGCATGAGCCTCCTTATCCCGGGTAGCAATTGAAGTCTGGATCAGGTCTGTAACTGATCTGGTTAGATCTGGGCCAGATCTGGTAACCAAGTCTGTGCCAAAGCTGGTTTGAAACGCGGAACATGTCTGAAACGTGTATATAACCAGATTTGATTTTCTCTGTTGTTCGTATGGTAACAAGGCGTTCGACAGTACCTAGCGTGGGTTCTTGCTTTTTTCTGGTCATTGCTTTGCTGTTTATTATAATAGCTTTGCTTTTTGTAAAATTTGTGTTTTTAGTTGAAAATATATTTAATTTAAATACAATAATAATATTTTCATCTTTTGCAATTAATAAAATAGGCATTTTTCAAATGAATAAGATTGTTTTTAAATAAATTACAAAAAGCAAAATTTAAGTTAAATTTAAATGTTTTAAATTGTTTATTTTTTAATTTTTTTCAATTTTTTTTTCATTTTAAGCTGGAAGAACTACTTAAATACACACTCCTAAACACAGTATTTCATTTTTTTTATTAAAGTCGTAGATTATAATTATATTAAGAAAATTCCTAAACGCAGGGATTCGAGCACCTAACTATATATCGCAACGCAGGTTTTGGTGACGTAGGGGACGCAAGATAAAACGCTTTAACCGCTCGACCATCTCGGAGGTCTGAGAATCTGGGCTTAGAGAAAAATTGCATTCAAAAAGCAGAGCAAATAGACTCTCTTTCTCTCTCTCACTTACTGAAACCCGAAAGAAAAGATAGTTAGAACCCCTGCGGTTCAGGGTTCTTTACGCGCTCATACTACGTTTGGGAAATTCCCAAAAGTTGTTTATATAGTACATTTTCAGATTTCTCGGTTTTTAATTTGTAAGCATAAATTACTTGTGTAGAGTAATAATTACAGAATTTATTTTAAATACAGGGATTTGTTTCCGAGTAAATATTTTCGAATATTAGGTTAAATAATTATAAATCTGAATTCAGTCCAATAGATACATTAAGTAACCAACTGTTTAGTAAAGTAATTTTAAAAAGCATACAGAAGGAAATGTTTTGCATTATAAGGGTCATAAAATATAAATATTCGTGAAACGACAAGAACAATTATATTTTAATTGTGCTTTCTAAATTTGAATCAGTTAAAAATCACTGGGTTAACTAACAATAAATGACTGACATTTTACTTCTGCAATCAGTTAAAATTAACTTATTGTCAATGACAAAATTAATGGTTATCAGTAAAAAACAACTAAAAATTGGTCAAATTTTATCAATATTTCAGTGTATTACAATAATTATTATTATTATGAATAAATATTCGGTATTTTATAGTATATAATGAAAAAATTAATATTATGAGCTACTCATTAATTAATCTCATTAAGCTTAATTAATAATTCTTATTTAATTATAATTGAATCAGTTAAATGAGTGTACTAAAATATCAGTTATTTTTAACTGACAATCAGATATGCTTTTCTGAAAATTAGTTATTTTTAACTAATTCAAATATAGAGAATGATCATTAAAATAGTAAAGAGAAATTTGTAGCAGTACAAAGTTAAAATTTCGGTTTTCTCTTAATATACTTCTGTACGTCGCTATCCTTATTTTCCTACCTGTTCAAGGGCTCAATCGGTTTCACCTTACCGACTTTTCATTATTTGTGCAATTGGTTTAGTAGTTTTGGTACCTGCATATAGATAGAGCTGTTTAATTGGTTACCAAGTCTGCTTCTGGTTTGGACCATGTAAAATTCCAGATCCGTTCCAGATCTAGAATAACAGGTCTGCATCAGATCTGTACTCTGGTAGCGACTTGGATTTTGCTACCCGGGATCATTTCTTCTGGACGTGATTTAAATCTTGTTATTTCAGCTTCTCTTCTCGGATTTAGATACAATTCATCATTTCTTATTTCCGCTATTTTCATATTATCTTGTCCAGAGAAATTCGATCCCTTAAATAAGAACAAATTTGTTTTTTAATTTGTATATATACACAACATAACATATATTAATATATATTCTTATTCAAGAACCTGAAAGTAATTGGAAGTATTTTTTCCTTCTAGTTTTCCACGAAGAGCGCCAGCTATAGTTTCAATAAACACAACGGTTTCCTCAGACACTAAAAAAATATTGTTTATTAGTTTTAAAATTTTGAAATTGTAAAATATAGTCTTATAAAAGAAAATATATTTTTATTAATTTACCAGTTTAAAATTTCAATTATATTTTTTTAATTCATTATATAAAATTGTAAATAAAATAAAACTTAGCAAACCGCTTGGAAAAAAAATCGTGGTTCCTTGAGACGTTCTTTTTTGGTCGTTAACATTTTCCAAATTTGTTGATGCAGAATTGTTAGAAGTTGATGCAGTAATTGATTGGTTAGTCGTTTTAGATGTGTCTTTGATTTCAGTGTCAGCTGTAGTCAACTTTTCAAGAGCAAAATCTGGAGCTTCTTCTACTTTTTTCTGATTATCGGTTTTTTTTGATGATTCAGCAGGCACTTTATAAAAAAACGAAATTTTTTTGGTTATATAATATTTTAAAATAATGTTTTTATTATTTAAATAATTAATTATTAATAATTATTATTACTATATAAAAATTAATCAATGAAAAAATAATAAAATATTTTTAAAGGCAAAGTTTATGCATATGTCGATTCCAGAAAATTTTGCGGAAATAGTTTTAAATGGAAATACTTTTTAAATTATATAAAAAAAATCTGTATAGTTTAACAGTATTTTTAAAGTTAATTGAAATAAATTACAATTTTGATTTTTCAAGTTATTAGCAACATTTCGCAGTCTATCATTCCTTGGCAAACTTTTCACTTGAGCCGATTTTTTAGGTAACTTTGCAGGGGGAGGAATTTCTGGATCCGCAATTTTTACAGTTTTTCTCTCCGCGACCGGTTTAGTGTTTCCTAAAAAGATTCGAAAAAAATTTAAAAAAAACTTCTTTAAATTCACATTATAATAGTTATTTTTGAAGAACTGAAAAACTAGACTTTTAAAAATAACGTTTTCAGAATTTAGTATGAATTAAATTACACTTAATAATAAATTGTAATTACTTTTATTTCTCGACGAAACAGTAGTTGTTGACTGCTTATCACGTTTAGATGCTCCTTTAGTCTCTGTAGTGTCAGCTTCAGTCAATTTTTCATCGTCGAAGTCTCGATCTGATGCAGAATTTTCCTCATCTGTCATATCGTCGGTTATTTTCGATGATGTTTCTGGGTCAGTAACTTGTGACGATTTTCCAGCAGTAACCGGTTTAGTTTTACCTAATGAAATTAAAAACATATTAGAAAATTTCTTTTTAAAAAAACATTTATGCATAAATAATTTCAATTTATTTCAATAGAAGTTCAAGTCAATTTTTCATAGAGCAAAATCTGGAGCTATTATTGCTTTTTTATTTTGGGTTATTTTCGATAATTAAGCAGCCATTTTTTTAAGAAATGTAATTTTTTTGGTTATATAATACTTATAAATTAATGTTTATATTCTTTAAATAATTAATTTATTATTACTACAATAGAAACTGATAAATTGAAAAATATAAAAGTATAAAAAAAATATAAAAAAATATAAAAAATATTTTTAAATGGAAAAGTTTATACATCTCTAAATTCCAGAAAATTTTGCAGAAATAGTTTTAAATGGAAATAATTTTTTTAATTACATAAAAAATATCTCTAGTTTGATAATATTTTTTTAAAGTTAATTGAAATAAATTACAATAATTTTGATGTTTCAAATCATCAGCAATATTTCGCAGTTTATCATTCTTTGGTAAATTTTTGACTTGAGCCGATTTTTTAGGTAACTTTGCAGGGGGAGGAATTTCTGGATCCGCAATTTTTACAGTTTTTCTCTCCACGACCGGTTTAGTGTTTTCTAAAAAGATTCGAAAAAAATTAAAAAAGAACTTCTTTAAATTTACATTATAATAGTTATTTTTGAAGAACTGAAAAACTAGACTTTTAAAAATAACGTTTTCAAAAATTAGTATGAATTAAATTACACTTAATAATAAATTGTAATTACTTTTATTTCTCGACGAAACAGTAGTTGTTGACTGCTTATCACGTTTAGATGCTCCTTTAGTCTCTGTAGTGTCAGCTTCAGTCAATTTTTCATCGTCGAAGTCTCGATCTGATGCAGAATTTTCCTCATCTGTCATATCGTCGGTTATTTTCGATGATGTTTCTGGGTCGGTAATTTGTGACGATTTTCCAGCAGTAACCGGCTTAGTTTTACCTAATGAAATTAAAAACATATTAGAAAATATATTTAATTTTAATTATACTATAATTTTACTTAAATTAATTAACCGACAACAAATATTGTTATGAGTAATTAATTTTTTAAGTTATTTTTTTAATTACATTATAATTTTTTTAAGCTTTGAAAAATAAAATTATTTAATTATTTTGTTATTAGATCACTTTTTCCATTAAAAGGTTATACTGCTCTTAATTTTATTTCAATTATAATTAAATATATTTAAAAATTTTATCATCTTGAATAGTAATTTATTTTAATTTTAATTGTTTAAAATTTAATTGATTAATTTTTATTTTATTTCATTTGTAATTAAATATATTTAAAAAATGTTTCATCTTGAATAGTAATTTATTTTAATTTTAATTAATTAATTTTATTTTATTTCATTTGTAATTAAATTATTTAAATTTAAATTAAATTATTTAATTTTTTATTAATATATATATTTTTAAAATTAGTTTTTATTATTTTTTATTTATTTAACAATTCAATTTGATTCTATTTAACATTTATTACCTTCATTTGTAGTAGGAAAAACTGGAGGTAATTTGAAAATCACTTCGTTTACTTTCTCTTGTGCCTTCTTTTTTTCATTGTTGACCATTTTTGATTTTTCTTTAAAAATTTTCTTTTCCTTTGCTAATGTCGAACTATTCTCGGACTTTCGTTTGCCTTCTTTCAAAATTTCTCCAGTCTTTGTGACGTTCAATTTTTCAAGGTACTTTTTATCTTCTAAAAGTTTTAAAAAATTAACTTTTTAATGTTTACTTTTAACTAATTTTTACTGTATGAGAAAATAAATATAAATATTCGAAAATGTGTCATATTGTTCAAAACAATCAAAAGAATAAATTGAAGAAATAAATAAAATCTGAATTTATAAATAACTAAGAATAATTAATTGAAAATTTAGCTTTTTGAATCAATTTAAAAAAATTCGATTGTTAAATGATAATACTTTATAAAGAAAAAAATGTTATTTAAGTTAAAGATGTCATTTAGTCTGATATATGTGATAATAATTTCCTAAACTTACCACTTCTTTTGAGAAGGATTGCTGCATAATCCTTTCCATCGAAAGTCATCCAAATTTTTTCTCCTTCCTCCTTGATTTTCAAATTATCGTCTTGTTCGACAACACTTTTATTTTTTTCTTTCTCCCAAAATAGAAGGCAATACATTTTTGCTATTCGATTAGGATAAAATAATCCTAATTAATTCTTTATTAGAATAAAATTTATGTCTTTACCATCTGACACGAACTGACAGATTGTAATGAATAAAAAAAGAAACACAGTTAATAATTGTATAAAACGAATGCTAACTTCAAAGAGTAAAATTTACGCGTTTATTTTCGAATGAATATTGAAATAAAATTTTCAAAACTTTTATGTTATTTTAAAAAGTACTCAATTCTGGTCGTTAGAATATCTGTACACAAGTAAAAGTAAAAAAAATTTACAGAAATGTGAAAATAAAGATTGTATAAATTAATTGGCATATATGCGCGTTTTGATGTTTTTAAAAATTGAAAAACGTTTATTAGTTTGTCAAAAGAATCTGAACAGAAAGTTTAAAAATAAATATTAGTTATAATTAAAAATGTAAATATTTGTTTATTCTAGTTTGCTTTATAATTTAATTTTAATTAATTAATGACAAAATAGATTTTGTCAAAATGAGAAGAAATAGGAATTTCGAAAATTATTCTATTTCTACACAGAGAAGAATTTTGTTAGCCAATCAGCAGAATAATAGAAATTTGCCAAGTTCGTCTGATTCTGTAAGATATTTGAACTTCAGTATTTAACATATTTGTTACTCAATTAAATTAATATTCGAAATTTTATTGGATTTGATATGATATAATACTCAAGTCTTTTTGGGGTTATCCAAGTTAATACTTTTATCAACTTTCTATTTAATTAAATAATTTCATAGGTTTTTAGCGGTTCTTTCCAATCTAATTTGTAAAAATAACTTCACATTTATCCAACTAAACACGTTCAATTTTTAGAGGTTTTTTTCAAAATAATTATTTATTGTTAAAATTTTCTATTGGTTAAATTAAATTAAAAATAAAGTGTATATAAAAAGAGTTTTTATAAAAATTATTATAACTTAACAAATTAATGAAATCGATAATTCTAAAAATATTGCACAAATTAACATAAAATATATAAATATAATAGTTTTTATGAATAAGTAAGTAAATATATCATAAGTAAAAAGTTAATTTTTTTAAATTAAAACTGAAACTGAAACTCTAGGGAATTGATTTGCGGGAGTGGAATAATGGTAAATTACTTATAGAATTTTAAAAGGATTTTGCTTCAATAATTTTGATTTTGCTTCATTAATTAACTCTTCATTTTACATGACAAAATTGCAAAAGCTATACTGATGTACAAAATACTGAAATATTACAAGCTCGTATTTTATTATAGGTTAGAAAAAAAGTTTCATAGAAAAAGCTCTATAAATCCAAAAAAATCACAATTTTTTATAACATTAAAAAATTATATGATTTTATATAATTAGTAATCCTAATGATGGAATTTTCAATCCTTTTACATTCGATACTTATTGTAAAAAATATAAATGTTGATTTTAACTATTTTAAAAAATTTGTTGCATTATTTTTTTTTATTACATTATTTATTATATGGGTTTTTAAAAATATATTTCGAAATAAAATAGTGGGTTTAATTTTCGTCATTTTTATTCTTAAATTATTTAAAGTAAATAATTATTTAACAAAAAATTAATCTCTATGTAATTTTATTAATTTGAAGGGATTTATAATTTAATTTTTGATAATGTTGTAAAAAGTGCTGTATATGACCCTCATTTCTTACTCTCAAAAAATTATTTACAAAAATTTATTCATTAAAAAGTAAAAAGTTCATTCATTAAAACACTTCAAACAAGAATTTATAACATTGTTGTAATATAATAACAAATTATTATTAGAACTAGCAAATGTTATGCGCGCTATAGCGCGTGGAATGTTGTTTTAGATTTATTATTATGCAAATCACAAAAAATTTATTTTTAAATATAAATTTTTGAATAATTTTATAATCGAAATTTTAATAATTTTCTTATTAAATTCATAATCAATTATAATTGTTTACATTTTCAAAAATTATATTAAAATTCTTCGCAATAATTCAATTATTTTCATAAATAACATTCTTCGGAAGAATTCAATTATTTTTATAAATAATAAACTAAATATGGACGTCCACATGAAAAGGGCCCATATTGTCGGTTCTAGTTTTCGAGATAATCGCAATTTAGTAATTTTGGAGCAAAATCTTAATTTTTTTTTATTTTTTATTATCAATCTACATGTTTTGACAAGACGAATCATGCGGTTTTCATTAATTTATCGATGATTTAACTGTTTGATTTCATTGGTTCTTTAGAAAAATGAAAAGGGCCCATTTTGTCGGTCATTTGTAAAAGTAATCCGTATTTTAAAAATGGAGATGTGGAAAAATTTAAAACCTCTTGATTTTTCATCTTTATGGTGTCCTGGACTGTAAACAATTCTTATCTGAATAAGTTCCCAGAAGAACCAAAGATATTGAGTCTTTTTCGTAATTTTCGAAATGAAAATTTGGATATTGCCTCAATTTTTTTATAATAGAGGCTGTCAAAAATTTTTTAATAAGTTTAATATCTATTCTTCTTCTTCAAATGACACAATAAAATTGTACCTAATCATTAATCATGTAAAAAATGGTTTTTTTAATAGAAAAACTGTCCTTTTTAGAAAAGGGCCCATATTGTCGGTTTTTCGTATTTTCAAAATTAAGAGGGGGGGATGGTTTTAAAAATTTAAATCTGTTGGTTTTTTATCTTCAAGGTGCCCTGAACTGGAAACAATTCTTATCTAAATAACTTCCAAGAAGAACCTGAGATACAACAATTAGTTGGTATCGCAATCTTTAATTCCGTTTTTTCTCGAAATGAGGTTTTTGGCGTTCAAAATTTGAAATTCCGTAACTTAGCGAATTTTTAACCAAAAAAGTTCTAAGACCACACAAAATTTTCCAAATTTTGACAGGAATACGCCTATATAGATAACTCCAATAGTACCAAAATGGGCCCTTTTCATGTGAACGTCCACATATCATTAAACATATATATATATATTAAATTTTGAGGAAAATGTTATACCTATTTAGAAATAGTTTTATTCTTTATCAAATTTTTAACAATTTAAATATTATTCTTCTGCTAATTTTTAAATATTTCTGTTTGCAATTTATTTTTGAAAATTTTGTCACTGTTTACTGTTATTAGTAAACATTTAATTAACAAATTTCTTGAAAAGAAACAGCTTTTTTAATGCAAACTTTTTTGCATTGAATTCTCCAATTTAATATTAAAATCTAATTTTTTAGTTTTTCTACTGTAAAATTTTTTAAAAATTAATTTTGTAAGAAAATATGCGCATTTGACGTAACTCAAAAATTGCCAACTTTTGCTTATTTTTCAATGTAGGTTTATCTTCATAACTTGTATTTTCACTAGTAAAGTAAAATAATATCTCGAAACGGTTTTTTAGATTTTTCCTAAACGATCAGGAAAATGTTTAAATGTGTTATTTTCGTTTCCTGTAAAATCATGAAATTGTCACTTGATTTCTTATTTTGTTATGTCACCCTTTAAATAGTATCTATAGGGGGAAGTCCCCTAGTACAGGACACCTAAGGTTTTCATGAAATAAAATTAAAACTACTTCAAAAAATATGACTTCATTTATGAATTAATTAACTCTACAATATATAACACCAAAATCAATTAGCAAAAATAGAATATTTTGATAAACTCTTTTTTTAAGTTCAATTTAGTTTTTGTATCGAAATACTACAATTTTGAAATTGTTCCCTAGTACCGGACAGTCTAAAACTTTTAATTTTACGCGTAAGATATTATTGAGAAATGATGCAGCGATCAAAGACGTAATAAATACTTTAAATACTTTACTTTATAAATTTAATACTTAAACGTCAAAGACGTTTAAGTATTAAATGAAGTGTTATGCCAACGATATTGTAAAATAAAATAACCAACTTTAGAAAAAAAATTTTTTTCCTTTTTTTAAATATTTATTTGAATTTTACAGTGCATCCTACCAAAAACACATTCACATTAAGTGTATGATTGGTTCAACGAATATTTCTATCTATATATTCAAATAAAACAAAAGTGACTTAACTATTCACTTATTGGCTGACTTTACCTACAAAAACCAATTTTTTAACTGTCCGGTACTAGGGGACAAGCAATCCTTAAAATTATGTTATTTTATACTAACACCGTCAAGAAATTAAAAAAAAACTTTTACAGTCTTGGAATTATAGTTAAACCCTCTCTTTAATGCAAGTTGAAATAAACACGTAAGCCCAAAAGTATAGTAGTAATCGCACTTTAAAATTTATACGATACAACGTCTTCTTGCTAAAAAAACAATTTAGTGCTCTCATCGTGGTCATTCACGTTATTGATAAACCGAGCACTCTGATTCTTTATTATTACGTTCTTCCGCGACTTTTTTGACAATCTTTTAATCCGATGATTTGTCATTTGTTTAAGAACTAGAAGTGTCCGGCGCTAGGTGCCGTCCGGCGTTAGGGTACTTCCACCTATATTATATTCTTCGAAAGAATTTATGTAATTATTTTTTACATTTTAATAACATTCCTTGAATACATTATATTGTTTAGGAAAAATGTATGTATTCAAAGAAATATTCTAAAAAATTTAATTAGGATTTTTAAAAATTTTAATAAAATTCTTCTAGGGAATTTAATTATTTTCATAAATAATAAAATTCTTCGAAGGAATTCAATTGTTCTCAAATTTTTTGCAAGAATTCCAAATGATTTTTATTATATTTAAAATTGAAAGTATTGAAAAAGAAAATTTTTTTAAAAAGTTAGGAAGCAAAAAAGCAAACAGCAACTAACTTCAAACTATTATTAATATTGATATACATATAATTTAATGGAGTTTATTTTGGGAGTAGATTTTCTATGTATTTCAATAGAATTGCATAGAGAATATCTGGGGAATTCTCTCCTAGGAATAGGGGCCATTTATTAAGTATGTAAGGGTCTCCAAGAGGAGGGCTTTTAAATAGAATTAAATTTTGACGTAATATGTTTTGAAAAATTTAAATTTACCTTTCTAACGATATTAAATTATTTAACCTTTTTAGGAAGTCTTAACCAAATTTACTTGCTTTCTTATACTCAAATTATTTGATTAGTCTGAAAGTGAAGAAGATGACCCAATGAACCAAATTGTAGAAGACCCTATAGTACAACAGGAAATTGATAATGATATCGATATGGGTATTTATAATGATAATATGAGTACTACTGAAACAAGTAATAGTAGTAGCAGTCATTATAGTTTATCAGACAGTACTGATGAATCTGAGGAAGAAAGTGATGTATCATATGACGGTAAGTATGTAATTGTTTTAAGACGAAATTTCATCAATTTTCTGATAAGTTGCCGTCATAAATGCATCGTAATTTCAACAAAAATTAATTTCATTAATATTATGTGTTACTCTGATTATATGTAAAAAGAGAGGGGTTAGGTATTGTACTTTCATTTTTCAACGTTTAAAACTATTGACCGTAATACAAAAAATAACTCTTCAGTAAACTAAATCAACTTATTTGATTTACAAAAAAATGTAGACGAACTACTTAGCTCAAAAATTGTGAGCGTAAGAGGGGAGTATACGTGTGTTTTGAATTTTGAAATATATAGTTATTGTACCTAATGTGCTTTTTTCCTGTATATCCAATCAACCCATAAGCTTGTAGAAAACTTCAGCAAGCTTGTCTGTCAAGCTTGCACTTTTGTTAATTTTTATAATTTTCACTACAATCTTGAGATAAATTTACAATACAAACTTGCACCAAGTTTTCGATTCCACTTGTAGCAAGTTTCCACATAGCAAAAAAAATAATTATCTATTTCAGCTAATTTTTAGCTACCTTAGCTAACCTTAAATTGCTATTATATGAATAGCAATTATTGTTAGCTAATGCAGCTAATAATTAGCTAAAATAGCTAATTTGTTTTGCTAAAACAGCTAATTATTAGGTATAATAGCTAAAAATTCGCTATCCATATAATAGCAAACTCATTTTTCTCCGGGCACGGTAAGTTTCCTGGAAGCTCTAATGTTCATTGGTTTGAATCTCTGCTTGTATATTTTCAGTTTTATTATTTCACGATATTACTAATATCGTTTTAATATTTTAATACCGAGTGATATCATTGTTATATGGGTAATTTTCAAGTAACTGTGATTTTTGCATGCCCCCAAAGATAAATAACAATTAAATGATTTTTTTGCCAATTCTTTTTTAACCACTTACTGTAAGGTCCTGTTCTTAGAGATACTAATATTTAGTTCATTAACTAATCATTATCATAGTTAAAACTAAAAAAATAGGGGTTTTTTCAGAGTATTTTCATTTGAAAATATACTTCAATAACAAAATTTATTGAAATATATAAAGAAAGTCAAATTTGGTTCACTATTTTAACGGGAAATGTCTTATTCAAAAAATCACAGTTATTTGAAATCACCCATATATAATATTGTGTAAAATTATTAAAGTATT